>NC_056735.1:1237522991-1237570927 GCF_019279795.1 Protopterus annectens | reverse complement strand
AGCCTCTGAGGACATGACTGTCGTCAGATCCACAGCAACCTCCAAAGTGGTACCAGCCGAGGATTCTGAACCTGGAATCGGACGTGTATCAGAACCTTCATCAGTCTCAAGAGAAGCATCTCATATATGAGACACAGCCAAAGAGTCGGACCTAGGCTGTTTGGCCTTTCTTTTTAATGAGAACTTGGTAGAAGACCCAGACATACTCTCCATCATATCTTTTGCAATTCGTTTTAGACTTTGGTTTTCTAAATAAATAGCTAGTGAGGATCACCATATATGCAAAGTTTTAGGCAGAAAGGCCTGGCAAATGAAACAGGTTTTATGAAAGTAGGTAGGTTCTAAGCAAAATAAGCACTGCTTGTGACTATGGAATCTGTCTGTCACACTGGCATTTGCCTTTCTTGGTTGACATGAAAAACCTCACCAAACAGTATGCAAGTAAAAAAGAGAAAAAATCCTAATGGGGCACTTATCTGAACTGGCTTAAAAAGCAGCAAACAACTCGGATGAGCAGACAGATGATCAAAAAAGGCATCTGGATTGGTGATAGTGAAGTTCTCAGGATAGTATGTGTAGAAGTCACATTTATGGCCCACGTACGTGGTATGTCTATGTGCAATGTCCCATGTACTTGCAAGTAGTAAAAGGCTTTTGTATACTGGACGGACGTTGGGTCACGATAGAAGGACATCTGCTGTCCATATATTTATGACAGGGGTGTTATTAAAGTGGGGGTTCACAAGAAACTTCACTTACAAGATGGAAATTGTCTTAGCAAGGCTATATTATGCATAGCACAGTGTTCTCCTTGTGTGTGTGAAAACAGAGATAAATTTTAAGAAAAGGATATATGAACACAATGACATATCTATTAAAAATGCTAACAATGCTTTGTCCAGACATAGGGAAACATAACAGGTTTTGAAAAGTTTACATTTGGTATTATAGACAAAGTTAATATACTCTCCAGGGGAGGTAGTTGGGAAACATTGCTTGAATATAGAGAACTTTATTGGCAGCTTAGGCTAAATACCAGCGCTGAATGAGAATGTGTCAGTTATATCTGCATTAAAACTTAGGTCAGCTAAGCTATAAAATCATACTTTTATCATGGTGCTAAATACTGTCTATTAAAGATTTTTTAAATAGTATTTATTTTATTTTATTTTTATTTTACATTTGTTGACCGGGATAGTCCGACTGGATGCATGTCCATTTTTAGCGGAGGCACAGGGAGAAAAGCTCCAAGGGTAAGCAGATACATCATTTCATAATACCAGCATTACATATTACAAATAGACTATTTACAGAGATTACATAAGTAAGCAAGTTAAACAAGTTCCACAGGTTAGAGTTAATCCTGAGCCTAAATCAGAATTAAATTAAATTACACAGTAAGCTGGTTAACAGATTTTTACACATTCTAGAGAGAGTTAGCCAGGCTTGATACATTGACATAGCCTTTTAAGTGACAAATGTTGTTTGAGTCTAGTTTTAAGTTGACCTAAGGATGGAAAGTAAGGTAATATCAGCTGGAAGAGAGTTCCAGTATCTACTTACAGAGTTTGCCAAGGGAGAGTCACTGGCTGTGTTATTAATTTTGCTAGTCTGAATTAGTAGTTTGTTAGAGGATTGAAGAGGTCTAGGATTGTTATAGGGGGTGATAATATTTTTAAGTGCGGGAGTATTGTCCGGATTATAGAGGATCTTATAGGCCATAATCAGTTGGTTATACTGGATTAGGATGGGTAGTTCAAGCCACCCAAGCTGATTTAGATTGATGCAATGATGTGTCCTAAAAGGCAGCCCAGTGGCAAACCTGGCAATGTGGTTGTAGCAAATTGAGAGTTTGTTAAGGACAGTCTTGTTTAAATTTGAGAGTAGAAGGGATGCATACAGAAGGGTTGAAAGAAGGTGAGAGCGAGCTATGGCAATTTTAGCTGGAGGGGTTAGGAAGGCTTTTATTCTGTAAAGTGACCCTAGTTTTTTATTGATGGTTTTGATAGTTTGGTTAACATGTAGGTCAAATTTTAGATTATTATCTATGATGACACCTAATAGTTTTGTAGGGGGGTCAGGGGAGATTATTGTGCCATCATTTGAATTTATGGAAAAGGTGAAAGCGGTAGACCTACATGTTGGTGAAAATAACAGCATTTTAGTTTTTTTGGGATTTAGGATCAGACGACATTCAGAAAGCCAGTTTTCTGTTGTATTAAAGGTGGTCCTGGGTAGCTGACTATAACTCTACTGGAGATGTGGCAGAGCAAATCAGAGTAGAGTCATCAGCATACTGGATACAGCTAACTTTTGGGATGACAGTATAAAAGTCGTTAATGAAGATGGAGAACAGCACGGGCCCTAGTATAGAGCCTTGTGCTACTGCAAGGGTGTTAGGTAGAAGGTTAGAGAGTTTGTTCTGCAAGAGGACAGCCTGTTGTCAACCATTCAGGTAGGATTGAAACCATTGAAGGGCTCTAGTATCTAGACAGAATGTTTGCAGGATGTGGATTAAAAGTTGGTGATCAACCATATCGAATGCCTTGGAAAGATCCAAGAAGAGGGCTGAGGATATATAATTATTGTTGTGATTATGGTTTATGGTGTTGATAAAGGCTAGGAGGGCTGAAGTAGTGCTGTGATGAGGACGGAAACCATGCTGAGTGTCTGCCATAAGGTGATTCTGGATTAGGTGGTGCATGAGTTGTCTATGAATACATTTTTCCATAATCTTTGCTAGTGGAGAGAGTATAGCTATTGGCCTATAATTGGAGAATTCAGTAGAGCTGCCTCCTTTGTGAAGTGGGTTTACATAGGATATTTTCCAGATGGTGGGAATTTTGGCTTCTACTATGTTCGATTGATTAGTATTGAGATGGGGTAAGCAATAGCATCAGCTGATTTTTGTAGGCACTTGGCAGGGAGTTGATCAGCAGAAAGTGTAGTGGGTTTTAATTTTTTGATCAAGGTACGGATAAGTGAAGTGGCGAGTGGTTGGAAGCTGAATGCGAGTAGGTTTCTAGGGGTGCTACTTTCAGGACCAGGGGAGCTAGGAGGTAGTTGGCTAGCTAGGGCTTGAATTGTCTCAGTAAAGAATAGGTTAAAACTGTCAGAAACATCTTCAGGGGTTTTATCAATAGTAGCAGCAGGGATTGGGGTTGAAGTTTGTCCAGGATGTAGTAGATTATTTAAACCTGCCCAAAACTTCTGAGGGTTATTTTGATTTACTGTCTGTAAATTACAGTAGTATTGCTTTTTGTCTTGTAAAATGGATTTTTTAGTTATGTTCCTGGATTGCCTATATTTAATGCAATCTTGGGGATCTGAAGAATGCCATAAAGCCCATGCTTTGTTTCTAAGGGTAATTTTGAGTTTAGACTCTTTAGAAAGCCATGGTGCAGTTTTTGCCTTTGTTCTCTTTGAACGAACAGGTGCATGCAAGTCAAGGATCTCAAGGAATTTGTTGTTAAAGTATGCTACTTCTTCCTCTAAGGGGAGGTGTTTTAGAATAGACCAATTACATGAGTTTAGTTCTTGTTGGAATTTGACAGGGTCAACGTTTTTATTGTTTCTGACCTTTCTGAGTAAGGGTTGAGTAAGTGGTGGATAGAATCACATTAGACAACCTCGACAGAGTGCTGCTCGCTATATTTTTATCTGTGACTGCATAACTGTCTGAGGTTTCTTCTAACAGATGTTCTTCCAATTGGCTCAGTATCTGCATATACTAGTAGTTGGTTCAAGACATTTTCCTGCATGCGGTAGCTATTTGCTCAGTTTGTTTTTTGTAATCTTTCTAATATATATTTACCATCTCAAAAGTGCTTACTCCTCTCTGTACTCTTCTTTTCTAGACCTAACACCACTCTTAAGTATTCAACTACGGTACCACCTTTATCATTCTTATAAGAAAAGGGCAGTCCGGATCTGAACTGTCTGCAAACAGCTAAAGTTAACTTTGAGTATGTGTCTACCTGTTTGAGCCAATATTAATTTTCCCCTGGAGAGCACTCTGCTTTGGCTTGTAAGCAGCCCCCCCACACACACACACACACACACACACTCACAGTCATCTTCCACTTTCTCTGTTATTCCCTTCTGTTAGCAAATAGTATCCATAACTGATCAATACTGTGTGTTTGTTAATTTAAACTGAGACCACAGTAGCCTACTGATACAAGGTTATCCTGTTTTTCCACCTGAGAAATGGTTAAGAAATGACTTACAGTTTCAGAGCAGTCCTTGGTCAATTGTGATTGTTTCTTAAACACAAACTTGTCTTTGCTTTGGCTCATTAGCAACAGTACAAAGAACTGCCTGCTTACACCCTTGTTCTCCCCTCCCCTTCCCTGTTTATTACCTTAAAACAATCCCAAAGTTAATAAATATTACATGTGGCAGGCACCATTTTTAAAACTACAGCTACCCTTGTCACTATCATATGTTCATTTATCGGTTAACTCTGTTAACTGATTGTTTCCAGCCCCCTCATAAGAGCAACTAACAGGGTCTCTACCCGCTTCGCTCCCCACCCTGCCCCCTATTCCCTCTCGCCCCCAGTGGTCCCAACTTTATTACACTCACAAACCCCTCCCATCTTTCCAATAGCCAACCACAGTGCTAACCCAACAGTACCTCCTCCATCTTCCCACTGCTATCACACTTCCTCAACTAACATGTACAAGCATACCTTACCTATGCTTACTGCATGCACTCTCCTTGCATATCTTACATCCTACCAAAGCTCCATCATTCCCCCACTCAACCTCTACCACTATACTACTACTCACACCAGCACTCATGTCTCACCCTCACTCAGCTCCCCTCCCACCAACTCAAGAACCTTCCCTATGCACCCCCTACATATTCTACCAACTATATTACTCAAACATAAAGCATCCCTACAAATTAACATAGTAACCCTTCCACCATACCTATTACCCACAGAGCACAATCATAAAGTTTCCCTTATAAACAAACACATTCAAAAACTGAGAAAACTAATAACCTCATGCATATCAAAACTATCCCTAAGTGGAGACATCCACCCTAACCCTGGCCCTACCATCTCCAACCCTAATCCTCATAATCAGACTACAAACCACAACTTCTCCCGTATTACAGCCAATAGAAAGCCAAGTGACTTCCTTCTACTAAGCCTAAATATTAGAAATATATCCAACAAAGTCCATGAACTCCATGCCACCATAGACTTGTACTCCCCAGATATAGTCATCCTGACAGAAACCTGGCTAAAACCTCACATTACCAATGAGCAAATACTCTCTACAGGTTATGGCATACTAAGAGTAGACCTGCTAAACAAGAAAGGAGGCGGTGTAGCTATAATATTTAAACAGAATCTAAACATCCAGATCTTAAAATCATCAGCTCCACAAATAGGCAATGAAGAAATAATATATACCAAACTCAAAATAAACCAAAACAAAACCATCAACATAACTGGATGCTACTTCCCACCTGGCCAAAACATAACTCCACTAGAAAACCTCCTCAGCTGGTCTACCCACCATCTCCCCCAAGAAACTATCATTTTATTTAATTTCAATATTGACTGGCAATCCTGTTCTGGCAACCATCCAACTCATCATGTAAACCTTCATGGCTTTACCCAACTAGTCCAGTCGCCAACCAGGATAAATAAAAACTCCAGCAAGCACACTACCCTGGATTGGATACTAGTCAGTAAGAGCCCCCAGTCATATATAACAGGCTGCTTATCAGATAGCCTCAGTGATCACTCCCCAACATTCCTATTCAAAATATACCTATACCAAGCTAAACCTGTCATCTACCGTCAAATACTTAAAAAATTAAACTTTAACCCACTCACATTCATCTCATCCCTCAAAGAATGTAACTGGCATCCTCTAAAGTACCTCAGTCTTGATGACGCAGTTGAATTTTTTAATACTACCTTCCTGAGCATCCTTAATTACCATGCCTCCATAAGACTTTCCAGAACCAAAACACAACCCTCCCCATGTCTACAGAAAACCACTAAGTCAGAAATGAAAAACAGGGATAAAGCCTGGGAGCACTGGCGCAAATCTAAAACCCCCTCAACTAGACAGAAATTCCTAGAACTACACAATAGAGTCAAAAAGTTAATAAAACAGGACAGAGTCCAATACTACCAGTCTGCACTAGACTCCTCACAACACAGCCCCAAACAATTCTGGTCCTCCATAAACTCCATACTCCACCCAGGTAAAGTCAGTACCCCTCCTCCTAACATTCCTCACTCCTCAGAAAATATTGCTACATCATTCAACACACACGTCACCCAAACCATACTATCACTAGCTAAACAACACAACCCCCCTCCCTCCAACCCACACCTTCAACTAGTAATCTCCCCACTGCCTTCTCTTTTTTTCCTGTACCTACCTCCAACATAAAAAAAACTCTTAACTAAACTTAAACCCACCAAATTAGCAGCAGACAACCTCCCAAGTGAATACCTACAAATCGCAGCTGTTGCTCTGGCCTACCAAGTATCCATCTTGATTAACCGATCTCTGTCAGAAAGTTATGTTCCCACAGTGTGGAAAGTATCACATATAATTCCCCTCCACAAAGATGGACCCTCCACAGAACTAACCAATTACTGCCCCATAGCTGTTCTGTCTCCACTCTCCAAAATACTAGAGAGATGCATACACTCTCAGGTCTCAGACTACCTCCTTACTAACAACCTCTTTTCCAGTACTCAGCATGGTTTCCAACCAAACCATAACACCACCACTGCCTTACACTCCTTTACTAACACTATCCTTCAGGATAAAACAATGGCTATCTCTCCTCTGCTACTTTCCTAGACCTATCTAAAGCATTTGACATGGTCCCACACAAACAACTTATCTCTGTCCTCAATAACCTATCCTTCTCTCAGTGAGTCACCAACTAGTTTCAGAGTTACCTGTCTGACCGCCAACAATCCGTTGTATGGCAGAATGACATATCTCCCCAACTACCTGTCTCCATAGGGGTTCCCCAAGGATCCATCCTTGGACCCCTACTCCTTTCTGTTTAAACCAATAATCTAGCCTCTGCCACCAAACATGGCACACTCATACAATACGCAGATGACTAAACCATCATCTGCTCAGCCCAGTCCCTACCCAAACTGCAAACTGTCACACAGGAAGCCTTTTCCTCCATTGAAACTTGGTTATCCAATGCCCAATTAATACTCAACCCAAACAAAACAAAACTACTCATCTTCCAACCCACCAAACATACTCCAAACAACTCTCAGTTTAACATCACAGCAAAAGACAACACCACTATATACCCAACTGAACACACCAAATTGCTAGGAGTGGAAGTAGACAATAAACTAAAATTTGACATTCACATGTCCATGACCATAAAAAAAGTCCACAAAAAACTAGGAGCATTATACAGAAATAAGCAACTTCTCACCAAAGCAGCAAAGATTTCAGTAGCAAATTCCCACCTTATCTCCACCCTACTTTATGCCTCTCCAATATATACTAACCTAAGGCAATGCAATCTAAACAAGCTAGAGACCTGCTACAACAAAATCGCCAAATTCACCACAGGGGCATCCTACCATAGTCACCACTGTCTCTTACTTGCTGAACTGGGCTGGCTTGAACTCCCTCACCTCCTTCAGTGGTATCAACTCTCACTCGCCCACAAACTAGTAAACCATCCTCTAAATGTCCCATCCCTCCATAATCCACTCCAACCTTATTGCACCACCAGTCCACTAAGATTCAGCAACAAAAATCACTTGCAGATCGCTAAAGCCAATAACTCTGCTGGTGAAGCACTATTCCGTTGCACCATGGCCAAATTATGGAACTCCCTTCTACCCACAATTACCTCTGTACCATCATGCACACACTTCAAAACTTTACTAAAGGTGCACCTAAAAACATGCTGGCTATGCCCTTATAACTCCCACTCTAATATCACCCACCCCATCCAACCACTATCTTTCTTTACACTCCACTAACTACCTTGATTATAGAAAGCTCAGATGCTCATAAGCCTAGTACTTATTATACAGCAGGAACTTTTTATTGTAACATTTGTTAATGTCTGTTATGTACTTCACAGATAAAGATTCTAGTTGTCTATTGATGTACCATGTTCTTCATCTGTAAATATGTTGTAAGTAATTGCTATGTTAAATTGTTAATCACTATGTAATCCAATGTAACTACTGTCTGTTTATTTTAACTGTGGAGCTTTTCTTCCTGGGCCTCCGCTGAAAATGGACCTACGTCCAGTCGGACACTCCCGGTCAACAAATGTCAATAAATAAATAAATAAATAAAATTTGTTGGGAATTAATGGCTTTATGCTTAATTACATATGTGCAAAGGTGATCGCTTAGGCCATCAGGGAGGGTACCAGAGGTGTACAATCGGGGGTGACTGTTTATGAGTACCCAGTCAAGTATGCTTTCTTTTTGGTTGGGTTTACCTATCCTGGTAGGGGTGGATATGATTTGTGTAAATGTATGCAGGTTAATATGGGTGGTTGGGGATTCTGAGGAACAGGTGCCCCAGTCTATGTTAAAGTCTCCAAGTAGTAGGGTTTCTTGTGGGTAGTGACATGACAGCCAGTGCAGAATATCTTCAAGTGTAAATATATTGTTACCAGGGGGAATGTACATACAGATGATATTAATGCATTTATTTTTATTAAGTTGCAATTTGGTGGCAAGAATCTCTGAGTTATTAATCGGAGGTGGTTGTATTACATCTATGGTGACATTCAACTCAGATTTATAGAGTACAGCTATCCCACCCCCCCTTCCTTGAAGCATGATCCAGCCTGTGTATGTTGTACCCAGGTGGTAACACTTCATTGTCTGTAGTGTTAGGTTTTAACCAGGTTTCAGATAAACAGAGAATCTCAGGGGAGTGGACATCCAGAAGTGCATGCAATTCATGTACCTTGTTATTAATGCTTCTAATATTGAGATGGCAGGCTAGGAGAGAGTTAGTTGTCCTATTAATTGTAGGTTTGTAGCTTAGATTGCAAGTAGAGGGGGTATGTGTATCTGACGTGGGTGGGCCAGGGTTGGGGTGAATATCACCACCAAGTGTTAGGTCAAGTCTATACTTGGTGATGAACTTCAGTAATCTGTTTATTAGCTTGTGGTAGTGTTTGGATCTAGAGCTAATGTGCCTGGGGTTGAGATGTTGATAGGCTGAACAAGATGTTGGATAGAACCTGGCACTGTAAGTATGGGTGAAGGTGGGAGGATTTACAGCTGGGGTGATAGTATGGCCTTTTGGACCTGAAATCCAGTGAGAAACTGGTTTTCATACAAGGTAAGGAGGTATGGTGTGAACAGGAGGGGTAGTAAAGAGGAGTATATCATTATCTGTGATTCAGCTAGTGAGTTAAGGAACTGTTTTACCTGGTGATGCAACACCAGAAGATAGAGTGGTGAGGTAAAGGTACTGGAAGGGGGATGGGTGAATGCCAGATGAAAGTCAATAGGTGTTATTAAAATGTAGGTAGAAGAATGGGGGTGGGAGGAATTATCCCAGATGAAAGCAGATAGGATCTAGAAAGTGGGGGAGTGGCTATAGTACTATAAATTTAGAGGTACTGGGGGCGGGAGTGAATTGGGGGCAGGGAGGGGAGCGAAGAGAGCCCCAGCGTAGTGAGGGCGAACATAGCGGGGCTATTGCAGTTTACAAGGTTTCCTAAGGTGTCCTAAAGCTATAAGGTAAGTGTTATAGTTTTTAATGTAAGAGTCAGTTTACTTAAGTTACAGGGGAAGGAGGCAAACACACACGTAGAATAAAGAGCCCTATGGCTGACCAAAATGGTGCCCTGCTTAATTACACAGCACTGTAAGTGAAAGCTTAACAAATGCTTTTTGTGTGCAATCTACTCTGCTTAAATGCTGAGAGAAACTGATTTTGTTATGGTGACCAACTGCAGTCTTGTACAGTCCATTTTGTAGGGAACTGTAGAGTTCAATCTGCTTAAATGCTGAGAGAAATTGATTTTGTTATGGTGACCAATTGCAGTCCTGTAGACTCTGTTTTGTCGGGAACTGTAGAGTTCAAACTGAGTCATACCAGTTCAGCCAAGGTGGGAAGCGAGAGGGAAATCCTAAGCACCTAGATTTGAAAAAAAAAAAACATGTTATAAGGATTTAATAAGGTTGGGATTATACAGTTGTGAATGGTGGGTAGAAATAAGTGTAATTAAGTTTTGAGATTTAAATGGCCAAATTTTACTTGTGCATGTTTTTAACTGTGTATAACTTTAAATGTAGCTATGAATGTGATTTGTTGTTGGGTACATTTCAGTAGGAAATGTTTTCTTTATTATTTAGTTCTGATGAAGTTTTGACACAATGAAAAGAAAGTGCTCAACCTTTTTATTAAAAAGTTTCTATATATTATTTTATTGTTTCCATGGTGGTAGCCTTGCATACACCCCTGTCTTGATTATTCCTTTTAGGAAATACCATCAAATATAACTCCCCCACTATCACTAGGGAACATAGCATGAAACATGACCTGTCAGGCCCTCAATGCTGTCTCTAAGGCCAAGAACAAGTCATTGATGGGCCCCAGACAGTATCTCAGAATTCCTTCTAAATAGCATGAAACATGACCTGTCAGGCCCTCAGGAATTGTTATTTAAACATAGCCTCCAAACAGACTGAATGCTTAACAAATGGAGAACAACAACAGTCAACCTACTACACAAAGGTGGGCCATCTACAGACCGTGGAAACTACAGACCCATAAGTGTTACTAGAATCACATACAAAGCCATGGAAAGAATTATCATGGAAAAGATTGATTATGACATAGGAAACTTCCTGACACAGGACCCAACCCAGTTTTGTTTCGCTCAGGACAGTTCATGCCTACTCATCCTGGTGGATGTCTTTGAGAAGGTCAGCAAAGCAATGGAGAAGGGCAAAACAGTTCACACTGCCTACTTTGACTTGGCCAAGGGATTTGATACAATACTCCACTCAGGCATTGTTAACAAACTCAAGAGGTTAGATATAAACTCTTGTATCACTCAGTGAATAGCCATCTGGCTCACAGACAAGACCCATGAAGCTAGAACTGGGGATTTCACCTCTACAAAGAGGCCAGTCACAAGTGGAGACCTTAAGGCATCAGTCCTGGGACCACTTCTTTTTGGCATTTACTTCTCTGAAGTCAAAGCCAATGTCAAGGGCCTCAGGCTGAACAAAACCTGCAGATGACTGCAAACTAGTAGCAGTCATAGAATCCCCCACCAAAAATATTGTTCTCCAGGAAGGGTTGACACAGACAAATAACTTGTGTCAGAGCCATGGACTAAAACTAAATGCCAAGAAAAGCATAATAATATCCTTCAGTAGGTCATCCACCCCTGGTTACTATCATATTGACAACACACCTTTAAGAGTTGACCCAGTAGTAAGGGACATGGGGACACAAATGAACAGTACAGTAATTTATCCTTTGACTGTCACGTGTTTACAGTAGTGAGGAAATAATTCTGTGTTGTGTAACTTGTAAACAAAGGTATAGCATCTAGGTCCAGGAAGTCATTGTTCTACTGTATTCAGCAATCATCAGACCTATCATTAAGTATATTACCCCCTTTGGTATGTACCCAACCAAGCACATCCAACAATTGAAATGTCTACAGATGTTTCTCACTAAAAGAATACAGGGATTAAGTAACATGTCTCATTCAGACCATTTCAAAGCCCTATCCCTATATTCTGTCTCTTACAGGCTATTAATGGGAGATGTGTAAAAAGTATGATGAGAATAAAGATAGAATGGTACAATAACAAGAGACTACTAAAACAACAAAAAGTACAGAAACTAACACAGCTAAAGGTAAAACAAAAAACTTTAATGCACAAAAAAGAGAGTAAGTGCTTTCATGGTGCGCTCTCACCACTTCATCAGACTGTTCTCAACTAGTAACAAAAGCACTTAAATAGCATAAGTTAATTAGTCAATTCAGGCACTAATAAAAGATAAGATCAGACAGGCATCCCCGTGGACTATGATGTTTGCAGATGACATTGTGATATATAGTGAAAGTAGGGAACAGGTTGAGGAGACCCTGTAGAGGTGGAGATATGCTCTAGAGAGGAGAGGAGAGGAATGAAGGTCAGCCGGACTGAGACAATATATGTGTGTGAATGAAAGGGGGGATAGAAGAATGGTGAGGATGCAGGGAGTAGAGTTGGTGAAGGTGGATGAGTTTAAATACTTGGGAGCAACAGTTCAGAGTAATGACAAGTGTGGAAGAGAGGTGAAGAAGAGAGTGCAGGCAGGGTGGAGTGGGTGGAGAAGAGTGTCTGAAGTGATTTGTGACAGACGAGTACCAGTAAGAGTGAAAGGGAACGTCTACAAAAGGGTAGTGAGACCAGCTATGTTATATGGGTTGAAGACAGTGGCATTGACAAAAAGGCAGGAATCAGAGCTGGATGTGGCAGAGTTAAAGATGTTAAGATTTGCACTGGGTGTGACGAGGGTAGACAGGATTAGGAATAAGTATATTAGAGGATCAGCCCAGGTTGGACAGTTTGGAGACAAAGCTAGAGAGGCGAGATTGCATTGGTTTGGACATGTGCTGTGGAGGGATGCTGGGTATATTGGGAAAAGGATGCAAAGGATGAAGGTGCTAGGTAAGAGGAAAAGAGGAAGGCCTAAGATCAGGTTTATGGATGTGGTGAGAGAGGACATGCAGGTGGTTGGTGTGACAAAGCAAGATGCAGAGGACAGGAAGAAATGGAAACAGGTGATCTGCTGTGGCGACCCCTAACCGGGAAAAGCCAAAAAAAGAAGAAGAAGAATTATCTGAAAGAAAAATGTCACAAATGAAAAACAGGCAAATGAAACATATAAAAAGCATAAAAAATATGTATAAAAAACAATCCTATACTTAGTGTTTGAGAGGTCTAGCTTTTAAAAAAGGCTTAAGAGAGACAACTTCTTTAAGACCTGGTGTCTTATCAGCATTGAGACAGAATCCATTTTTGCTCTGCAGATTCTGTGCTATTCCTAAGGTCTCCCCCTCTTAGACTCTCAGGAATGATCTCTAGCACAAGAAATTTAAAATTATGTTCCTGTCCATGGCACATAATATGCTTAGCAAGAGCATTAGTGTCTTTCCTGTTTCTAATGTCTCTCTGATGTTCCAACACCCTGTCTTTGAGTTGTCTGTTACTCAAGCCTACATAAAAAGCATAACAAACAGTGCAGTAACTAAAATAAACAATGTTCTTAGTCCTGCAATCAGCATAAATGTTTGTATCTATTTTGAAGTGCATGTTAGGATGCATGTAAGTAGGATTGGAGTGTATAAACTTGCAAGCTGTGCAATTCCTGCATTTAAAAGTGCCATGCCTCTCTGACTGTAAAACCTTGTTAAAAGTAGAAGTATTATAGCACAAATGCATTTTCAAAGATTTGTTATTTTTAAAAGAAAAGTGCGGAACAGTGTCTATGGCATTTCTTAATTCATCTACAGTATCCAATATGCCCCAGTTCCTTTTAACAATGTCACATATACTACTAACATCAGAAGAGTATGTGAGGGGAAACCTAATCAGTCCTATCTTTGTTCTGTAGCTATGGCTTCAGTGTTAGATGCAGCAGCGTAATATGGCCTACATTTGCCCCCTCTCTCCTTATACACATCAGTAATACAACTGGCAATATCCTTTTCCTTATAGCCTCTATGTATAAAATCCATTTTCAAAGTCTCCAAGGCCTCAGCAAGCTGTTCGGTGTTATCCCTGTACACCTGCCCCTTAACAACATTCCGGGTAACATGCCTGGGATGCATGCTATCTCTGTGGAGCAGATTATTCTTTCTTGTGGGTTTCCTAAATGCTAGTTACTAGGTTATTCAAATCAGTTTTGTTCACCTTAACATCAAGAAATTAAAATTTCATCAAAAGAATATTTAAAGGTAAATCTTAAAAAAATCTGTAGACTGATGTAAAAACTCTGTAAACTGCATGAGACTCTCAACTGACCCCTCCACAACAAAAAAAAATATCATCCACAAATCTTATATACCATAAGATATGTTCAGAGAATCTCTCAGCTTGAAATACAATATCTTTCTCCCATTGTATAAGGAGAGAGGGGACAAATGCTGCATCTAACACTGAAGCCATAGCTAAAGAACAAAGGACAGGATTGATTAGGTTCCCCCTCACATACTCTTTTCATGTTAGTAGTATATGTGACATTGTTAAAAGGAACTGGGGCATTTTGGATACTGTAGATGAATTAAGAAATGCCATAGACACTGTTCCACACTTTTCTTTTAAAAATAACAAATCTTTGAAAAGGCATTTGTGCTATAATGCTTCTACTTTTAACAAGGTTTTACAGTCAGAGAGGCATGGAACTTTTAAATGCAGGAATTGCACAGCCTGCAAGTTTATACACTCCAGTCCTACTTACATGCACTCTAACATTAACATGCACTTCAAAATAGATACAAACGTTTATGCTGATTGCAGGACTAAGAACATTGTTTATTTTAGTTACTGCACTGTTTGTTATGCATTTTATGTAGGCTTGAGGAACATCAGAGAGACATTAGAAACAGGAAAGACACTAATGCTCTTGCTAAGCATATTATGTGCCATGGACAGGAACGTAATTTTAAATTTCTTGTGCTAGAGATCATTCCTGCGAGTCTAAGAGGGGGAGACATTAGGAATCACACAGAATCTGCAAAACAAAAATGGATTCTGTCTCTTAATGCTGATAAGACACCAAGTCTTAATGAAGCTGTCTCTCTTAAGTCTTTTTTAAAAGCTAGACCTCTCAAACACTAAGTATAGGATTGTTTTTTATATATATTTTTTATGCTTTTTATGTTTCATTTGCCTGTTTTTCAGTTGTGACATTTTTCTTTCAGATAATTGATGCTTTTATTAGTGCCTTAATTGACTAATTAACTTATGCTATTTAAGTGCTTTTGTTTCTAGTTGAGAACAGTCTGATGAAGTGGTGAGAGCACACCGTGAAAGCGTTTACTCTCTTTTGTGTGCATTAAAGTTTTTTGTTTTACCTTCAGCTATATTAGTTTCGGTACTTTTTTGTTTTTTTATTAATGGGAGATGTATGCCTGGCATACAAGGCATTGTCAGACAGGCTTCCTACATATCCACAAAACAGATTATATGCAATTTGGAATTACCTGTTCTAAAGACTTACAAATCTTGCCTGTAATATAAATAGGACCTGTCGGAGAGACAGGTATGTATCCCAGAGACTACCTCTTCTGTGGGACAGGCTCCCCATCCATGTGAAACAGAGTTCCTCCCTAACCATATTCAAGTGTAACTTGGGCAGTTTGATGTAGAACATAAAGTTCATTCCTGGTTTGGCACCTGTTTCTCTAATTGATACAGGCAGCCTGTAAATGATTCCTCTCTTAAGCCCCTACTTACACTTACCAAGGGCATCAGAACTTGTCAGAGATTTTGGATGAAATGCTAGTCTTAAAAGGCCCTACTGGTTGTGAGACTAGTACACACCTATGAACCTATTGCAGGCTTACTATGTTTAGGCAGTGGGCTGAGTGCAAATGTTGAACTGTGGTCACTACAGGAGTCTGATAAGACATTTGTGTGAGTAATAATTGGGATTAGAAAGAAAAGTCAAGTCTTGTGTGGATGAAGAATCATAGAATCTCCAAACGATATCAACATCCTGTAATAGCGTCTTCCACAAACAAATGAGTGGTGCCAAAGTCATGGCCTTAAACTCAATGCAAAAAAAAAACTATTATTATCCCTTTTGGTAAATGCAATGTTCCTGTTAACTACCATATCAATAACAAAACCCTACGTACGCACTCATTGGTAAGAGACCTGGCACACAGGTTGATAGTAGCCTTACTTTTGATCATCCCACAAGCATCAGGAATATAAAAATCCTTGACTGCAGACACCTTAATATCTTACACAGCACACATTTTTCCCTGTAGTCCATTCTTTGAGGGCTAACTAAAAGAAGAACTTCAAAAAGACTGAATATAAAACAACGGCCTACACACTGGAAAACTATTATATTACTTATAAACAAGAAATAAGGCAGTTCAAATTAATACATTTTCCAAGGCACTTATGTGCCATCAATTCTTAAAGAAGTGGCTAATAGCAGTTTAAAAATGTCCATTAATGAATGCATGTATCCACACACAGCATCACACTAAGAGTGCGCAGAAGAATCTTTTAGGTAATGCCAAGACACCCACCCTACACATTTTAGCATCCTGAATCTGTCCAGCTGCTCCACATCTGTCTAATCCAGTTCACTACCAGTGATTAGTTCACAGCTCAGCACCTTTCTTGATCTGCGAGTCCAGAAGATATGGCTGTAGGTGCAATGACACAATGGCAAAGTTAAGCATTGACCTTTGTTACAAGGTGTTCTAGCACCAAATGTAGTTATGACTATTCTACAGTTAAGTTTTACAACAATGTTATTTTATTACATTATTGAATTTTATATGTATTAACATTATGCATTTACTGGATGTATATACCAGCAAAATGCTAAGATTGTTTTTATTGGTTATTTCATTAATCTCACATGATTTGTTTTTTTATTTAAATGTTTTACATATGTAACTTAATTGAAAGGGTTTGAAAAAGTCATTTATTTCATGGTGGAGGAAAGCACTTAACCTATTAAACTCTTTATCCTGTGGAGACTTATAGCATTTTAATGGTAACTACTAGTTCTCCTTTTACCCTGTCCATGGATTTCTGAGTTGCTTTCAAACAAGATTCTCAATGAATTAACAGTATAACCACAGAGAATAAACTGAATGAGCTAAATTCAGATAATGCACCCATCAAAAACTGTAGATAATGAAAGTCTTAAAAGCATTTTTTGCTGCTCCCCCTGCAAATCCCAATGTGGAGTACCACCACTGCACTCTCTTTGCTTATATATAAATGTGTGTGTGTGTGTGTGTGTGTGTGTGTGTGTGTGTGTGTGTGTGTGTGTGTGTGTGTGTGTGTGTACACACACACACACACACACACACACATTAGATATAGCTAACTGGTTGCACAGCCATGGATGAGAACTGTAGAATAAATATGCAACCAAGGCAGGTATGGGAATAAAGTCCATAAGGAAGGCTGGTGGCAGAATGCAGAATTAGTAATAGCCCATGGCAATCAGACTTCAGTATAAATATAGGAGATATTCCTAATCTCAGTCAATGCCCTACCTTAAGGGTTGTAATCAGGGTTGCCAGATTTGTAAATGGACAGTCAGGGACAAAAAAGGTCCTTCAAGCTAAGTGAAGATCAAAAAAAAGAAAAAAGGTATTTTGTGTGGAACTCCCTGCTGTTCTGCATTGAACAGAAGTGGCTCCTATGATTGGCTCGTATGCCGGTAAACAAGCCAATAAAAAATCTCACAGCAGAGCCACTTCTGTTCAATGCAGAACAGCCTGCTGTTTTGCATTGAACAGAAGTGACTCCATTTTGCAATTTATGATTGGCTCGTATGCCGGCATTCGAGCCAATCAAAAATCATAAAGCGGAGCTTGTTTTGCTGGGATTTTAAAAGGCAGTGCAGGACTCATAAATGGACTCCTGATCTCGGGACAGTCCCGCTCAAATAGGGATGTTTGGCAATCCTGGTTGTAACAGAGAGAAAAAGAGAATATTCAGACAGTAGTTGCAGGACCTACTAGATAAAGCAGGGCAACATAAGTTAGTGTTGCTAAAGAGGGACCTGAGTACTGATATCAGGACAAACAAAGCAGGATATGAGGACTGTCTGGGCCTATATGGGTGGGTCAACAGAAATAAAGAAGAAGAGACCATTCTTGACTTCTGCCTGGAAAATGGCTTAGATGGTGGCTAATGCATGGCTCGGTGAGAGATGAAGTCACAAGATCACATGCAATAGTGTCCAGCACACAACTCAGGTAGACTTCCTCCTAGTAAGGAAGGAGTACTGGGATAGAATCAGGTACTGAAAAGTCCTTCCCAGAGAGGCATTCAGCCCAAAGCCTAAATCACTGGTGGCTGCTAACAGCCGCAAGCAGTGGTAAAACTCTAAGGTCAAAAGAGACTAAGCTGAAGACCTGGAAGTTGACTGGGGCAAAAGCACAAGAGTACAAGGAAATGTTCATGGCTCTAGCATCCCGGGAAGAAGAGGAAGTAGGTGGAGTTGAAAAAAATGGTAGCATCTCTAAACATCGTGGGTAAGAACTATATAATAAAGATGCATCTGAGCAAGGTATGGAAATAAACCTGAAAATAAGGTGCATAAGGAAAGTAGGCAGTGGAATGCAGAGGTTCACAAAGCTATCAAAAGAAAGGAGGGCAGGAAAAGTGGGAGATAGAAAAAAATGGACCAGGCACAAATATGTGAATAGTGACTCAGCAGATGGCATAAACACTATAAAGCTGCATGGCAAAGACAGAAAGATAAAGAAGACACCCTTCATGATGGGTGATAGCAACAACCTGCTCACCTTTCCACAGGATATCAAAGGCAGATGGAAGGAGTATTTCTAGCAGCTTATGAATGAAGAAACCCCACACAGAATCTGCACTGACACAGGCACAGCCTACAATGAAAGAAGAAGAGGAGTCTGCCCTAAAGATGTAGGAACAGTGTGACGCCCGTGCACTGGCCCCGCTATCAAGAAGCCTCAATCCTTACCACTAACACCAGTGAGGGGCATCTAAATAGGGAAAGGATAATAAATACACACACAGTAAAGTACAATTTTCCTTAAGAGCACACAGAGATCACAGTCATTCTGGAGCTGGTTTCTCCCTTTCTCTCCAGGTCCCTAATAAGACTCTCCACTGGCACGGCTATAGGGTCCAGATCTCAGCCTAGTGGGCAAGCTAAAACCTCCAGCACCCTTTCTGTCAAATCAGTGCTTCATGTCCCTGCCCAAGTAGCTGACACACACACACACACACACACACACACACACACACACACACACACACACACACACACACACACACACACTTTGAAATAAGAGTTATATACAACCACACAGACACTCCTAGGGAAGGCTGGCACAGGTTCTCCAGCTGTGCCCCTTTTACCTAGACTATACGGTAGTACCACTTGCCACCACCCACTGATATTTACCAGCTACTAAAAAAGCCCTTAACAAAGGGTGTCCAATTATTACTGAGAAATATTATTATCCAAATGGTAAGTGTAACTGAACAGCAAAGCTTATGGAGTGACTTGGACAGTATCACTATATACACACAATGTACTCTAGAGCTTAAATTATCTCTACACAAAACAGCCACAGTTGAAAGGTTTAAAAATATTTAATAATAAAAACACAAGACAATACTTCTTATTACACAGTGCTAGTCAAGAGTTCATATATCACAGAGAAATGCTTAAAATAATATAGTTGAGTAGTTCTGACAGCAACACAGAATAACACTTAGAAATGACTAGGAAATAGTATGATTAGACTAAGAGAAAACACAGTTCTAAAATAAACTTACATATAGAGCAAAGCAGTGCTGGTGATGTTGGATGTTCTCAGGATAAAATGCTCAAGTACCCTCATTCTTTCTCTCCTTAAATTGATAACACAGTACCACTGATTTATTTCAGATTACATCATTTCTTTCTGGTTCCCAGGCTAACAGAAACTCAGATGTTAATAGCCTTTTTGATCTTGCAGCTGGTCAGGAAGCTAGCGCAATAAAAGAAATGGTACATGTCAATTCTAGCCATTAATTCTGGCCTCAAAACAATAGGCAGAATGCCTCCCTACAGACATCTCAGCTCCAAGTTTTAGATCAAAGAATTACACAATGCTTGACTTATCAGCTTTCTTACAGCAGAGTGCACTGCTGTTACATCTTTTTCAGTTCAACATCCAATACAGTCTTTTCACATTTAAGAGAACAAGCCTGTGGCTTACATTAATATTTACAAATGACAGAATTATCTACAAAATTCGATCTAGCTAGGTTGGCAGCCTTTATCTATCTTAACATGTCTCACCCCCCGGAGAACTCAAGCTAGTTTTTCATGTGACCCTCTAGAAATGTTGCTTGAGAGCATTAGGTCTATCTGAGTATACCTTACCCCATTCTCTGTATTGAGAGCCCATCTGCATTGGAATTGTTAATCCCACTGTGGTGCAGCACTGACATATCACATGCTTGCAACCCTAGGCTCCATCTTAGCAACTTGGCATTTTGCTGGCTGGCTCTGTTTAACCACGTTAGGCGATTGTGATCTGTCACTATAGTGAATTTTCTTCCATACAGATAAGGCTGAAGTTTCTGCAGTGCCCACACTATGGCTAGCCATTCCTTTTCAGCAGCTGCATAGCATTCCTCCCTGGGTTGGAACCTCTGACTGAGATAAATCACTGGGTGCTCTTCTCCCTCTGAAGAAATCTGGCTACGTACAGCCCCACCCCAAGGTTCTAAGCATCCACTTGCACAACAAATGTTTTGCTGTAATCTGGACTGGCTAACACAGGGGGTCCTCCCAAAGCTTCATTAAGCTCCTGGAATGCCTGCTCACAGTCTGTGGTCCACACTACATTATCTGGCCTGTTTTTCCTTGTCAGGTCTGTGAGGGGGGCAGCTATGGTACTATAACTGAGGAAGAACTTTCTGTAGTACCCTGCTGTCCCTAAGAATGTCCTCACCTACATTTTGGTAACAGGTGCAGGCCATGCCTGAATGGTCTCTACTTTGGCAGGTTCTGGCCTGATCTTAACATTCCTCACTCTATGTCCGAGGTAGGAGACCGCTGTCATACCCACCTGATATTTGCTCAGCTTAATGGTCAGTCCTACCCTCTGTAGTCTGCCCAGCACCTTCCAGACATGCTGAAGGTGATCTTGCCAGATATGGCTGTAGATAGCAATATCATCTAGATAAGCAAGAGCAAAACCTCCTGTTCCTGCTAGGATGTGATCTACCAGCCTCTGGAAAGTCTTGGGGCATTTTTCATCCCTAAGGGCATCTTTGTGAACTCATACAAGCCAAAAGAAGTCACAAAGGCCGACTTCTCTCTAGCGCTGGGAGTCAAGGGCACCTGCCAGTAACTCTTGGTAAGATCAATGGTTGTAAGATACCTAGCCCCACCCAGCTGCTCTAGGGACTCATCTGTCCTAGGCATGGGGTAAGCATCTGACTCTGTGTGACTATTTAATTTCCTGTAGTCCACACAAAATCTGGTGCTGCCATCCTTCTTTAGCACCAGCACCGCTGGGGAGGCCCAGGGACTGTTGGACTCTTGAATTACCCCAGTTTCAACATCTCCTGTATCTCCTCCCTCAAGGTCTGTTTGACTCTCTCAGACACCCTATAAAGGGCCTGCCTAATAGGTCTTTGGGGTCCAGTATCCACCTTGTGCTGCACCAGGTGGGTGCACCCTGGTTTCCCAGTGAACATGTCCCCAAACTCCTGTAACACTGCTCAGATTTCTCGAACCTGGATAGGAGATGCTGCTGGGACATTGCTACCCCTTCCACTGAGGTGTCAGTCCAAGTCTCACTGAGGATATCAGTCACCAGGTCTCCCTCAGACTCCTCCTGCAATCCACTGCAAATGCTCAGTACCACGGCCTCCCTATCATGATAAGGTTTCATCATGTTAACGTGGTACAATTTGTGCCCCTGCCTCCTGCCTAGCAGTTCTACCATGTAGTTAACATCACTTACCTTCCTTACCACCTTGTAGGGTCCCTCCCAAGCTGCTTGCAGCATGTTGTGTCTGACAGGAATGAAAACCATTACCTGCTGCCCTACAGCATACTGTCTAGCACGAGCACTCCTGTCATACCATACCTTTTTCTGTTGCTGGGCTTCTGTCAGGTTCTCCTGGGCCAAGCCCATGAGTTCTCTGAGCCTTGTCCTGAGGTTTAGGACATATGCCACAACAGAGTCATTGTGAGGTTCCCACTCACCTTCCTACTCATCACAAATTAAATCTAGAGGTCCCCTCACCCTATGCCCGTACAACAATTCAAATGGTGAAAAACCTGTGGATTCCTGGGGAACCTCTCTGTAAGCAAACAACAGATGGGGCAAATATTTGTCCCACTCCCTCTTAAACTGGTCTGTAAATGCCCATAGGATGGACTTGATTGCAGAGTTTAATGTCTCAACAAGACCATTAGTTTGGGGATGGTAGGGGTGGTCTTCAGGTGCTTCACCCCACAGTACTTCCACAGACAAGCCAGCAGGTCTGACATGAAAATGGCACCTCTGTCAGACAGCATTTCTTTAGGAAACCCTTCCCTGTTGAAAATCTCTAACAAAGCATTTTCCACCTTTTCCACCTCAATAGAGGACAAAGCCACTGCTTCAGGGTATCTTGTAGTATAATCTACTATTAGGGTATACTTTTTTCCCTGTGGAACTTGGAGTACTCAGAGGCCCCACAATATCCATATCTACCCACTGAAATGGCTCCTGAATCACAGGCAAAGGCATCAAAGAAGCTCTCACCTTGTCTTCTGCCTTGCCTACCTTTTGGCACTGCTCACAGGTCCTGCATTACCCTTTTACATCTCTGGAAATTCCAGCCTAATAGAAGTTCGGCATAATACATCTCTTTGTACATTTTATGCCCATATGACATGCAAACGGAATATCATGGGCTGTGGCTAGAAGCGCCAGATGGTAGGCTCTAGGTGCTACCAATTGCTGTACCTTCTCACCTTCTAGCTCCCCTCAGGGGTCCACTATTTATACATTCTGTCACATATCGTCTACTCCGAGGCGATCTCTGCTTAACATACAAGGCCATGTCAAACCCAGAGCTGTTGAACATGCTTCACTTAAAGAAATCCCAATCCCTCAGAGCCACATGCTCCAGGGATCTAAATCTTGTCATCACAGTAAATAAAACATGCTGGAGGGATAGGTTCCTGACCCAGAGACTCCCCAGACTCTGGAATAGACTGCCCATACATGTCAAGCAGAGTGCCTCTTTGGCCCTCTTCAAAAGGAACCTTGATGATTGGATGGGAGAAAGGAAATTCACCCCGGGGATCACATCAGTTGCCCTGCTAGACAGGAGTCCAGGGAAGTAAATAGTGTGGGAAGAAATAGCCAGGGAATTATTATGGCCAGGCTTGTATAAGTCCTAGGGCCAATAGCCTAGTACCAGCCTATGAACCTATGAACCAGTAACCATTTGTCCCAGTGTACAGCTTCCCCTTCCCTTGAGAATCAGGTGCCTCACTAGCTACCTGCCTCAGGCCTTGCAATGTAGGGTCGGAGAGCTGAGCCTGTCTCAACTCTCTCTTTGTGACCTTTCCTAGCTCCCCTTCCACAGGAAGTCTGGCATCATCTGACCTCACTGTCAGCCTGGGTACTACTACTCACCTCTACCCTTGCAGTCCCTCTGTCCAAGGGAACATCAGTACCCACAAGCAGCTGTGGCTCACCTTAAGTCTCACTGCTACAGTGTAGCTTCCTCCCTGAAGTATAACCACCTCACCAGTACTGGCTGCAAGAATGCGGACTGTCTGGGTCTCCCGCAGGCTACCAGAACCACATGATTGTCTAGAAGCCTGACTGCATGTAACTGCATTAACACATAGTACTGCCTCATCAAAATCCTTCCCTATCAGGACATCTGCAGGATGGTAGTTCAGTGCCCCTGTTGTCTCAAGACAACCTATTACTGGCACTTTGTCTTTCCCAATTACTGGTTCTCGCACCTTTTGTTCCCCTCCTTGCCTCCATGGACATTTGTATGCCACATGGCCCCACTGGTTGCATTCAAAACATTTAACCCTAGGACCTGGACGTGTATCTAGGCTAGTGGCTTCTCCTGCTACTGGCAGATTCTGTTGGGGCAGTCTGGGCTGCCCTGCATGGGTTCCTTTAGACCCACGAGCAGTACTGGGGTCCCTTTCCTGTGCATGTATGCCCTGCTTGCTAGGTATAGGTCTTCCTTCTTCCCCATCTCATCTGAAGTAGCACATTGTCTATCAGCTAACCAGATCTTCATGTCCACAGGCAAAGTGCTAAGGGTTTGTTCCCTCACCAAATGGTCTGCCAGCCCTTCAGAAGTGGTGACCTGACATCCAGTCATCCACCTATGAAAAAAAGTGCTCAGTTCAGTAACATATTCACACACACTTTCATCTGCCTTGCGTCTATGCTCACAAAACCTTTTCCCATACTTTCAGGTGTTAGCTTAAAAGATTCTAACAAACAGTTCTTAACAGTAGTATAATTAAAACATTCCTGATCAGAAATTTTAGACAACACATTTACAGCTTTACCATGGAGTAAGGGGGTCAGGAACCAAACCCAGAGCCTTTGGTCAACATCATACTGTTCACATACTCTCTCAAACATATGAATGAAACGATCAAAGGTATCCCCCTCTTTAAACTACGGAATAAATTTATTGATCTTTTCTGCTTCTAGGTTCCAGTTACTCCCTTCCCCATTACCTCCATGACTCTGGCAAAGAGTTAGCATCCCCTTCTCCTGCTGCCTCTGCCTCTCCTTTTCCTCAGCTTCCAGGCATAGCAGTTTCTCATTCTTCTCACTCTCTAGACACCTCAGTCTCTCAGCTTCTTCTATTTCCAAATGCCTGGCCTCCAACTTAAGTCTCTTTAGCTCCAGATGGGATTTTAAGTCCTCTGCAGAAAGGTTGAGATGTCCATTCTCTGAGGGTGGTACATCTTCACTTTCAGTCTGATCATCTTCCTGGTTGCTCTTTTCTGATGCAGTTGTGACCAAGGCTGCAATCAGGTCTGCCTTAGTCAGGTTTCCATGCACCAGTCCCCTAGCCTGGCACATCTCAGCCAGCTGGTTCCTTGTCAGCTTTCCATACTCCTCTGCTGACATGCGTGCCTGCTGTGCCTGACTAACTAAGCTAACAAAAGAAATAAAACAATTGTGATCTGAACTCTGAGTATTCACTGTGTGGCTGATTTAGAGTACAAAAATACCTTCAGAGTTCACTGTACACAATCTACAGGAATTCATACTACCCACACCACTACAAGCCAGTTAGTATTTGCCAACCAATTAATATGTGGTTTGGATATCCCACCACTGCCAAACAGTTAATATGTGATGCCTGTACACTGGTCCAGCAATCAAGGAGCTTCAATCCTCAACACTAACACCAGTGAGGGGCATCCATATAGGGAAAGGATAATAAACACACACGCAATGTTGTACAGTTTCCCTTAAGAACACACAGAGATCACAGTCAGTCTGGGGCTGGTTTCTCCCTTTCTCTCCAGGTCCCCAGTAAGACTCCCCACTGGCACAGCTATAGGGTCCAGATCTCAGCCTAGTGGGCAAGCTAAAACCTCCAGCATCCTCTCTGTCCAGCCAGCACTTTGTGTCCCTGCCCAAGTAACTGACACACACACACTTTGAGATAAGAGTTATATACAACACACAGACACTCCTGGGGAAGGCTGGCACGGGTTCTCCTGCTGTGCATCCTTTTACACAGACTATACGGTAGTACCACTTGCCACCACCCATTATTTATCAGCTACTAAAAAGGCCCTTAACAAAGGGTGTCCAATTATTACTGTGCAATAGTATTATCCAAATGGTAAGTGTGGCTGAATAGCAAAGCTTATTGGAGTGACTTGGACAGTATCACTATATACATGCAGTGTACTCTAGAGCTTAACTTATCTCTACAAAAAACAGCCACAGTTGAAAGGTTTAAAAATATTTAATAATAAATAATAAAAACACAAGACAATACTTCTTACTACACAGTGCTAGTCAAGAGTTCAGACATCACAAAGAAATGCTTAAAATAATACAGTAGAATAGTTCTGACATCAACACAGAAAAGCACTTAGTCTAATCTTCCTATTTCCTAGCTATTTCTAAGAGAAAACACAGTTCTAAAATAAACGTACATGTAGATTAAAGCAGTGCTGGTGATGTTGGATGTTCTCAAGACAAAATGCTGAAATGCTCTTAGTCTTTCTCTCCTTAAATTTATAACACAGTACCACTGATTTATTTCAGATTACATCATTTCTTTCTGGTTCCCAGGCTAACAGAAACTCAGATGTTAATAGCCCTTTTGATATTGCAGCTTGTCAGGAAGCCAGTACAATAAAATAAAGTATACATGTATATTCTAACCATTAACTCTGGCCTCAAAACAACAGACATCTTGGCTCCAAGTTTTATATTAAAGAATTTCACAATGCTTGACTTATCAGATTTCTTACAGCAGAGTGCACTGCTGTTACATCTTTTCAGTTCAACATCCAGTACAGTCTTTTCACATTTAAGAGAACAAGCCTGTGGCTTACATTAATATTTACAAGTGACAGAATTGTCTACAAAATTCTATCTAGCTAGGCTGGCAACCTTTACCTATCTTCACACACAGCACTAAGGAACATGAAATCAGGGAATTAGCAGACTCAGATGAGGTTATGGGAGATATGATCAGTGTATTTGGTGAGCTGAGGGACAGTAGTTCCAAAGGGTGCTCTCAACAATATGGAGAGAAATGTGTATCCCAGATGACTGAAGTATAAGCATTCTAGTGCCATTGTACAATAACAAAGGTAACCTTCACAACTGTGGGCAGTACAGAGGTATCAAACCACTGTCATACTGCATGAAAGTGCCGAAGAGGGTAATTAATAAGTGAATAAGCAGAGTAGTAGAAAATAAGATGGAACATGAACAGTTAGGCTTCAGCTCACAGTGAAGCACAACTGACCTGATGCTTGCAGTGAGGCAGGTATTTGAAATGAAACTAAAATGAGGAAAGAGTCCAACTGGATATTCCTAGATTTGGAGAAAGCATATGCCAAAGTTTCAAGAAAGCTGATTTGGGCAGTCCTGTGATGGTTTGAAGTCTCAGAAACAGTGGTAGAATTAGTAGATGCTATGTGCAAGGACCCAATGGCACAAGTATGAAAAGAGTTTAGCATCAAACAGGCATTCCCACTGAGACTGAGTGTGCATCAAGGTTCACCTCTGATGTTCATACTGGTGATGGGCTATGTTAGCAAACCAAAGGGGATAGACCAACAAAGTTGTTGTTTGCAGATAATTTGGCAGTGCAATCAGACTCTGAACAAGAACTTCAGCAAATGACAGGGGAATGGAATGCCAGACTGAACACGGTATGAAACTGAGTACAAACAAGACAGTTGTCATGGCAGCAAATGGGGAGATTAGAAAAGGCCGAAAACTAATATAGAAAAGAAAATAGTGGAACAAGTTAACTGCTTCAAGTATCTGGAAGATATGGCTGAGGATAAGAGCAGTCTGAATGAAGAGGTCAAACTAGAATCAGAGGTGCTGCAGCTGACTGGCACAGAGTAGGCAATGATAGTTTGTGGCAAAAGAATGCTAAAGAAGATGAAAAGTAAGATGCACAAAACAGTAGTGCAATGAGTATTACTGTGTGGTAAAGAAGGCAGAGAAGTTGAGGAAGCTAGAGGTGATGAAGATGAAGTGCCTGAAACAGATGGTAGGATGCACACTGTGGGAGAGATGAAGAAATGAGGACATAAGAGCAGAATCCAAAGTAACTCCAATTGTAGAGAAGGTCAAAGAGATCAGATTACAGTGATTTGGGAACATGTGCAGGAAAACGGAAGGCCATATAGTGAAGAAGATTTGGTAGGGATAAGAAGAAGGCAAGAAGAAGTGAGGGTGCCCAGTAAAGAAATAGATGGATTGCATGAAAGAAGACCTGTGACAGAAAGCATGAACATTGAGGAAGGTGGGAGAGTGGACACTGAATCAAGAGAGATTGTGACAGATGGCAAGATACCCGAACTCCATGTAGAAAACAGTGAAAAGGGGGGTTGATGATGATGACAATGATGAGAATGATTCAGATCAGGCAAGACATTCCTCCTGATCTCACCATCCAGGCTTCTCGATCATTCGCACATAGTCAGGTTTTGCAGCAGAGTTACAAAACCTGTAGATGATACCTTATCGAGCAATGCATACAAAGTCTCTAAATGGCAAAATACCTTTGAAGAGCTGTTAGGTACTTATACACAAAGAACAGACAACAGAGTTTTTTTTCTGTCTGCATCTCACAGTTGCTTTAAGATGACTGGATTCCCAGCAGGACATTGATAAACAATCTGCAGACTGTATTATCAAGAATTCAAATCCATCAGAATTGTACCAACTGCAGATGTGTCTAGAAAACTGAAAGAACAATTTTTGCAGCCCCTCAACCCTACATCATTATACTGATTTCAATGGTCACATAGCGCCAGGGAAAAGAGAAGCACCATAAACAGGAGAAAACAGTAGTCTGACATAATGCAGACTGGCAGTACAGCAAACATTACATAGAACAGTTGGGGACTTCTCACTTCATGGGCTCTAGATTAGAGAATTTACATTTGGTGAGATAGTTTTTGTCAAATGGTACCTTTCCAGGGCGTGTAAGTATCCCCAAACCTGCCTAGGTCATCTCCTAACAATCATTGTACCAAAATCAGTTGTGTGTGTAGAATTAGAATTAGTTAAGTCTAGCTGGAACTTTTTAACCTCCTTTTTTTCAATCTCCTATACAAGTTCCAGCTTATTTCCCAGCAGGAAGTGACATTGTGTGTCTCAAGAGGCAGTTTCCATTAACAATATTTAGTCCATGTTAGCATTTCCTGGGACTGCCAGACACAGAAAGAACATGCACGCTCCACTGGACTGTGGAATCTGGAGCTGTGCATTGGAAACCCATTCCCCATAAGGCACTTGGATGAGAAGAAACAATGGCATATTGTTTGAATATTGCAGAGAGAGAAGAAGGCAAAGGAAAGCAAAGTGTTGAGTAGAACATACATATGTATTGAAACAGATGTAGAATAATGTGGTGATGGACTGGTGACTGTTTAAAGAAAGATGAGCAGGTATAACAGTGAGAAGTGATGAGCAACAGAAAAAAATGGCAAGAATACGAGTAAAGAAGGTGAAAGTGAGGAAAGAGAAAAACAAAAAACAAAAGTGCATGCTTAATACAGAGGTACTTACATTTTTGAGAAAATAGGTTTGAGAAGAACAAATATAATTTTCTTAGGACTACCACTCCTCAAGGAAAATTTTAGTAGATGATGTACTGCACTTTTTTAAAGCTCTTCATTTCATTTACATCCTCTTAACTTATTTACATCACTTCATCATGTATATGCTTATGCTTGATCTTTATTGTCTTCTATAATCAAGTTTTTTTGAGGGGTAAACAGTTCCATCATAAACTTGTCATTCCTTAGTGCACTTTAATTTCCAAGCACTTCAGGAACTTAGCTCCAGTTTAATTTCTTCAGTAAAGAGATCTCAGCCATGTCTAGCCTCTCATGTAAATTAGCCTGGCCATAATTTTGTCAGCCCATCAATCTTTATCAATCCCTACATTCCCCACATCAAATATGTTATTCAAGCATTCACAGTTTCATGAAAATATGAACTTGTTCAGGATCACTGACCAACCATTAATAAGTAGTAATCATCCAGTTCCAGGGAGGTTACATACTTAAAGCTGCGTTAGTCGCCTTTCTATACTTTTGCATTTGCGACAGGGACTTAACCTGCACAGAGGACGTACCTCTTGCCCCATACTCTAATGCATGAGGGAATGCTATCCACACTTTGTCCACATCAAACTTTTCATACTCCAAGACACATTCTGTATCACAAAAGATTTGTGGCCTGTTCCCCCTGCCTTACCTCAGCAACATCAGAAACACTGTTCTAAATTATCTTTACATCCTTTGTATGTTGACCACACGCACACACACACACACACACACACACACACACACACACACACACACACACACACACACACACACACACACAGACACACACACATGTATATATGTATATATCTATCTATATCTATCTAGCGTGTGTGTGTGTGTGTGTGTGTGTGTGTGTGTGTGTGTCTACACACACAAACACACACACACATATACACACCCACCACACACACATGCACACGCACACACACTCACACACACACGCACACACACACACACACACTCACCCACACACAAATGTATATATAAATTCTGATATAATTACTGTTGTATTTATTTTTCTACAGTAACTACTGCCTCACTTTAACCACTACACCCTTTTTTAACCGAATAATACTTATTCGCCTTTTTTTATTTATAGCTAGGGTATTAGACTGTTACACTGTGCAGAGTTACACTATTAATTTTAGTATCTTCAACATATAGAATCTTTATCCCACCTATTCAGGGCCTTGAAATTCAGTGTGTTGCAGAAGTTAAACATGTTACATCTTACCTCTGAAAATAAGGATTCCATCAAGATCAGTATGGTCAGATTCCTATCTTTTAAGTCCACTGCTGCAGCCCCTTGAACAGGGTGACCATGAGTTAGCTAATCAGTCTGCTATCTTTATACATTTTATACTTGCCATGGAAATAGCATTCACACTAACCTGCAAAGTATTTGTGAGCCCATTAATGTAGTACCCCACACAATTTTGTGTTGGTATATAAATATCTGTAATACCATTACAAGAACTGTAGAATAGATACCAACACCAAAACATTTCTGCTTGAGATATTAATATGATTTAAGTTCTAAGCTTCCTAGAAAGGCAAAACTTTGCAAAGATTGTCAGCTTCACACATAAAATGTACTTTTACTAATTCACCACATACTGATATTGACTGTAATCTCCTAATAAGTTGCCTTACAGACTTAGTTGAGTCCCCTGTAGTAAAATTCTACCTAGAACAGAGCTATCTCTGGCCTTTAACTTTAATTGTTCTTGTCAATAGATATAAATATGTTCCTGTTTTTTTTTTTTTTTTTTTTTTTTTTGGTAAAGGTGACTCACCTATCAAAAGTACTGGCATGAGCGGCCTTAGGTCAACAGATACCCTAGGCAAAATGGCTCCATGGCGCCCCCCTCACACCACCTGGTGCCCCCATCCTGGTCTACCTACACCAAATAAATACTGGAAAAGTGCCCCTGCTAGAGCTGTGCCCCAGGCGGCCACCTAGTTGTCCTATGCCTAAGGCTGGCTATGAGTACTGGTGGCCAAACATTTCAAGAATCAAATTTTTTATCAGTGTGACTTCACTTTAATGTGTAGTCTAAACCCTTCCTTCCCAATATGTTCCTTGTTCTGTGATACCACTAACCATAAGGCAATGTTGTAAAAAAGTATTCCTTACTTGGTATGTCATGATGTGCTGCAAGAAAACATGACTAGTGGAAGTAGATTTATTTTTGTGAAATCCCTTCCAGGAAAATGGGAAACTATCCATATTAATAAACTGATTTTGTTAACCATGTAGCAATAAACCATATCCAAGCATGTGGATACAACATATGTATTCCTCACTTTGTATAAACAGGTATACAACTCAAGTCTATAAAATCTAATCTGTATCATCTTCCCAAAAATTGTAATAATAAAAATAATAGTTACGACAAAAATGTGTGACATCGCAGTTGACACCTAACAAGTTAGCTGTGACATTTTCTTGGTGCTCCTTTTGAAAGATGTGGGCTTTTACTAGGACAATTGTCAACCTGGCAAAACAGCAAAAATTTAGTTTTATTAGAGCGATAGCTGTTGGCCTGCACTCATTGGCTATTACTTTGCTAACCCCAAAGCAGCCAATACAGAATACAGTGTTTGACTATTATCCTGACTTTATTTCATTTTTAGTTTGTAAAGAAATATTGAGGTGGCCACTGCATGGAAGCTAATGCATTGGAGTTCCACAAAATACCCTGTCATTGGTAAATCTAACAAGTAAAAGTAAACTCAAGAAATAATAACAGATCCAGCAAGGAAGTGTTTTTGTGATTAGATGAATGTGACAGTTATCCAAAAAATGAGTGTATACTGGGTAGGAAAAGGGCTTTCCTCTTCCCCTTTAAAGCAATTTCCTTTTCCACTAGGGCTAATAAGGAGTATCATATAAGGAAAATGCCTAAATGATTATAACTTTTCAGGTTGTAGGTCTAACAGTCTAGTGTAATCACTTTGCAGTTCATGAAGTGCAGAGATTACTCTCCAGTATTGGGTATCTCCAATATTGGGTAAAGGTAAACTTAACACGTTCCCGAGCATGAATCCCAATAGTAACAGCACTTAGGTGGAGCTTAACAATTCTAACAGCCTAAATGCTGTACTGGCTTTCAAAGATGGTAGAATACTTGTGCTTCTACACTTTTTGTTTCTGTAGCTCGTAGTACGTGGAGCAGATAAAACTCCATGCACTACAGAGAATTATGATTGGGGTCTTCTGTCATTATCTTTGTGTTCTCATCATGGATGCAAGGATTTACCTCTCGATCTTTACTCTTGAGTTTTTCTTGGCATCCATGACTCGAACACATAATATGTAGGTTGTGATCAGAGACCCTATCATATTCTTCTTTATTTTGTAAGTTTTATGAAATATGCAAATGAAATGATAAAGTGAAGCTTAGCTAGAAACTTGTATTAGTCAACTAATTCTAGGTTCATAGGTTCATAGTTTGGTACTGAGCTATTTGCCCAAAGGCATATATTAGCCCAGCCAAGTTGTGCAGTATTCACCGCCCCTTTAGTAGTTCCCTAGACCCTTGTACTACCAGCTAGTACCCTTGGCCCCTATCTAGTACTGCAGTTGGTGTGATCCCCACTGTGAACTTTCTGTTATCCATACACTCATCAAGGTTCCTCTTGAAGAGTGATAGTGAGGGACTCTGTCTTATGTAGATCGGGACCCTGTTCCATAGTAAGGGAAGTCTCTGCGAAGGGAATCTATCCCTCCAGCATGTTCTATTCATTGTTGTGTTGAGGTTTATATCCCTAGAGCATGTAGCTCGAGTAGATTTGGTTTTGCTAAGATGGAGCATGTTCAACAATTCTGTGTTGGACATGGCTCTGTACGTTAGACAGAGATCGCCTCTGAGAAAGCGGTATGCAACAGAGAACAGTCTTAGCTTTTTCAATCGTGCTGCATAGGGCAGCTGTTTGAGGCCAGTAATTCTCTTGGTTAGGTACCTCTGTGTTCTCTCCAGCTGCTGGAGATGTCTAGCCAGGTACATTCCAATCGGTGCATTGTACTCAATAATGGGTCTGATGAGGGAAGAGTAGAGGGGCACCATTACATCCTTAGATCTTGAGGCGAACTGTTTCATGATCAGATGGGTCACATAGAAGGATTTTCTAACCACTTTGGCAACATGGTTATCAAAGGAAAGCTGGCTATCTACTTGGGTCCCTGGATCCCTTACTTCTTCTTCAGATTTCAGGGGATTACCTCCTATGTTGTAGTTTGCGGGTACTCTATTTTTTCCAAAGGGGATTACTATGCATTTTTTTGCATTTAGCTTGAGACCATGGCTTTGACACCATGCATCAGTCTCATTTAGGCCCTTCTGGAGGATCTCCATCTCGGCCGGAGACTCTATTATAGCACCCAGTTTGCAGTTGTCCGCAAACTTAGTCAGCCACAGCCCTTCCGTGCTTACCTGTACTTCTGAGAAGTATATGCCAAACAGGAGGGGCCCCAGGACAGAGCCCTGAGGCACACCACTCGTTACTGGTCTGGATTCGGACATAGATCCCGCTACTCTTACTTTATGGGATCTGTCTGAGAGCCAGTTTGTGATCCATCTTGTGACATTAGGGTTTATGCCCAGGCTGGTGAGCTTATCAATAATACCCGAATGGGGAATGGTGTCAAGTGCTTTAGCAAGGTCAAGGTAAGCCGTGTGTACCTCCTTTCCCTTATCTATAGCCTGAGTAACTGTCTCAAAGACATCCACCAGGTTCAGGAGGTATGATCTGCCCTTTGCGAAGCCGAACTGTGTGGGGTCCAGCGACTGGAGGTTCCCAATCTCTCCATTTATGAGTTCCATAATGATTCACTCCATACCTTTACAGATCAGACTGCTTAGGCTTATTGGTCGGTAGTTCCCAGGGTCAGTTGTGGCCCCACCCTTGTGTAGCGGGACCACCGTTGCCATGCGCCATTCTCTGGGCACATATCCTGTGGAGAGGCTGAGACTGAACAGGGTATTAAGATGCGGGGTTAATTCCTTTTGGAGCTCGCGTATGACACAGCCTGGGACACCATCTGGTCCCATGGAGGCAGTGTTTTTAGCTTTAGATAGAGACTTGTTAACCAACGTATCAGTAATAATTGGACTTACACAATCCCCTGGAATGGTAATAGGCCCTGTAGGTGGTGAGGGGGGGGGGGGGAATTTGCACTGAACCTGTCAGCCAAGATGTTGGCAATGTCAGAAGGTCAGTGTATTTTGTTCCATTTTGTACTAGCTCAGAACAGACCTGAAAACTAAAAACTAGTCTTTGCAGTCTATGTAAACAGTACATTAATTAAATAAGGGCAAGGGTGCTTAAAAATTCTGGATGTGTAAAGTATGTTGCTATTTTAAAATGAAGATACCATTAAACATCCACACCTAAGTAGAGCACAATATGTGAGTTATTGCAGTTGTGACGAAATGTACGTGGTATCCATGCAACAGTCAGAATTTGTAAAACTTATACTGGAAAAAGTAAAGATGGTTAACTGGAGCTACTACATGCTAGCATAATAGTAACAATGAGTCTTACACCTTGGCTTCACTGTTTTAAGTTAAACATTTAAAGTATGCACAGTAACTGCTGAAGCAGTAAGGTATTTAATCCCTTAAATTTAGTTTTGATGTAGTTTTAGCCTTCTTTGCCAATCCTTTTTCAGCAGAATGCTGTCTTGCAGTTGTAAACTAGCAGTTGTAGCTGTATCATTACACTTTTCCTTTATTCGGTTCCTTCTTTTAAGAAAGAGGATGGGGTGATGGTGGTATGACAGACCACCCATCCATTGAACCCCATACCCCTACACTGCATTTGATCTTTTCTTACATTTTTCTTCAAAACCTTGTAATGGTAATGCCTTTACTAGTGGAGTACTTCCCTTTAATGTTTATTGCTCATATATATAAATATACATTACCCTTTATAGATCAGAGCTCCCTACACCCTGACAGCTTAAGTCTACAAAAGGAGTTATTGCATTATGAATATATATATATATCTATATATATATATATATATATATATATATATATATATATATATATATATAGTATCCTCCTTCCAGCTGCTGTTGAAAGTTGCTGTTATATTCTGTAAATAATCCTGCAATGTAAGTCTGTTAGATATTCTGATGGGCAGGACTGCCAAACTGAATCTGCTCAATAAACATACAGGCTCCTCAAGAGAGTGTCACTTAATGTTTAGCTCTAACCCCTGAAAGGAAATTAGGGCCCTGCCACTTTTTCACAAGTCAGCAATGGATAACATATATGCTTCTAGGTAATGTAAGGGAATTAAACAAACTCATGTGTGGCATACAAAAGTTCTTTATTTAAGACTACAGTATCACTGGGCATTACAATCACACTGGGCATTGCAATCAATACTTTATTTACTTATGTGGCCCCCAAGTAAGTAAAATAAGGGTATCATGCTGCCACTAAACTTTTTAAAACAAGTGTGTGAGAAGTGACCAAAATCCAAGGAAGTCCATAATAAGCATTTTGAATCCTGAAATTGGTCTCCTCTTCTCTTTTGGCTGTTCCCATTAGGGGTCGCCACAGCGGATCATCTGTTTCCATTTCTTCCTGTCCTCTGCATATTGCTCTGGCACACCAACCACCTGAATGTCCTCTCTCACCACATCCATAAACCTTATCTTAGGCCTTCCTCTTTTCCTCTTACCTGGCAGCTCCATCCTTAGCATCCTTTTCCCAATGTACCCAGCTTCCCACATCAGCACATGTCCAAACCAATGCAATCTCACCTCTCTGACTTTGTCTCCAAACTGTCCAGCCTGAGCTGACCCTCTAATATACTGATTCCTAATCCTGTCCTTCCTTGTCACACCCAGTGCAAATCTTAACATCTTTAACTCTGCCACTTCCAGCTCTGGACTCCTGCCTTTTTGTCAATGCCACTGTCTCCAACCCATACAACATAACTGGTCTCACTACCCTCTTGTAGACCTTCCCTTTCACTCTTACTGGTACCTGTCTGTCACAAATTACTCCTGACACTCTTCTCCACCCACTCCATCCTGCCTGTACACTCTTCTTCACCTCTCTTCCACACTCAGCGTTACTCTGAACTGTTGATCCCTTCTTAACCTAGCTTTCACCACTCTTTCCCATAACTTCAAGCTGTGACTGATCAGTTTTATCCCTCTGTAGTTACTACAGCTCTGCACATCACCCTTATTCTTAAAAATAGGTACCAAAACACTTTTTCTCCACTCCTCAGGCATCCTCTGACTTTCCAAGATTTCATTAAACATCTGGTTATAAACTCCACTGCCATTTCTCCTAAGCACCTCCATGCTTCCACTGGTATGTCATCTGGACCAACAGCCTTTCCATTCTTCATCCTCTTCATAGCTGTCCATATTTCCTGCTTGCTAATCTGTTTCACTTCCTGATTCACTATCCCCACATCATCCAACCTTCTCTATCTCTCTCTCTCTCTCTCTCTGTCTCTCTCATTCTCTTCATTCATCAGACCTTCAAAGTACTCTTTCCATCTGCTCAACACACTCTCCTCACTTGTGAGTAAGTTTTTCTCATTATCCTTTATCACCCTTACCTGCTGCACATCTTTCCTAGCTTGGTCCCTCTGTCTAGCCAATCGGTACAGGTCCTTTTCTCCCAAATTAGTGTCCAACCTCTCATACAACTCTCCATATGCCTTATCCTTAGCCTTCGCCACGTCTCTCTTTGCCATGCTCCTCATCTCCTTATACTCCTGAAATTGGTACAGAACATAATGCTTTCTACAGAGCTGTAGAGATACACAAATTATAAGAATGTAACAACTAACACAAATAAATATGAATTCCTTGTATACATTGTATATTTACTATTATATAATTAGGTTTATATAACGTAACATTCATTTGCCAGAGGTACTTGTTCAGATGTATTAATCTATTTGGTCTCTTCTTTACAGCACAAACATTTCCTTAGCTTGCATCACACATTTTGAAATCTTACTTCTCTGTATAAGCTACAGCAACATTTTGCAACTTGTAAGCATTTTTATTTGATGTGTGCAACAATCTGCAGCAACATTACAGATTTTAGATTATCATTTTTGAATGTTTTAGTAAAGTATGTATAAGGTACCCCTTCAGACAAACAGACCCACCTTTGAGATGGGAATAGCTGTGTGCACTTAGAGCTATTAGTTAATATAGTAAGATGTATAAAATTGAATATCTGACTATCTTGTCCTCAGTGGAGTATTATGTACACCTTTGTCCCTAGGTGGTATTAAAACCATACACTCCTCCATCACTCAGACACACACACACACACACACACACACACACACACACACACACACACGTGCGCATACACACACACACATACGTACGCGTGTGCGCGCGCGCACACACACACACACACACACACACACACACACACATGCGCACAGACACACTTTTTTTTGGATCATGCAAAAATAATCATATTCATTTGAATCTTTTGAATTCACTTTCATGGTTTAAGATTATATGAACTGTTGTCATTATATTCTGCCAATGACTGTACCCCTTAATTACAGTCAATTGACTGTATACACCTCAAATGTCTGTTTGTGATAAAACACACACACACATGCACACACACAGACAAAATAAAGTATCCTAACTTGCTTTACACAAATTCACATAATCCTGTAAAGATAGTGTCCACCATTTTCACTCACAGACAGGCCTCATATCCATCAATTATAGCCCATTGTTGACATGATGGTGGTGGTAAAAATAAAACCTAGTTCACCAAATGTACACTAGTTCTGCAAAGCCAAACTGTTGAAACTTATAAACTTATCAAACAAGAGAGTGAGTTACTTTCATCCACAGACAAATCCAACCCCCACCCATAGCCGGCTTTAGGCACCATTGAACCCTGCGGTCATTCGGGCCTCCTGTTCCTGGGGGCCCCCCAACCACAGCTTGTTATGTTATCTTGATATTTTGTAACATGTCTTTTCAACCAACAAAAGCTATTACAGCAATCTTATTGCTTAAGAAACCAGGGGATAATAACTATTATTTGTGTCTCCTTTAAAATTCAAAAATATCTCTGGTTATAGTAACAGTGTTTTATCAAGTAACAGTCTTCACAATTCCATTAAATGATTTACCACTGATGTAGTGCCACAAACCCTACTGATGGACATGTTTGCTTTGATAAGTTTCCTAAAGGAATTGATGTAATGATTAATCACTGTTGTTTTAGAAGGTTTTGTTATATTATATTGTATTCGTATGCATTATATGTACCAGGGTTTGTTTGATTTGTCTACTATTAAATTTTTTTAACAGATTAAATTAATTTGTTAATATAGCCATTGTTAATTATTTCCAGTTGACAACATAATTTGGGTTTATCCAGTCTAATGTAGTTTTAAGCACATATGATTTGATATATGTTTCTATTTCTGGGAAATTCAATCCTCCTTGTTTCCAGGGTCTAATGTGATGAGTTAGAGCTACTCTATTCTTTTTGGGATAACATAAAACTTTTATTAAACATGAGTTTATTTCTTTAAGAATGCATCTTTCAGGAATTAACTGTATTGCTAATGCTACATATAGTATTTTTGGCAATAAGACCATTTTTATTAATTGCAATCTATCTTCAAAAGTTAATATAATTTTGTTCCACTTTTCTATATATACTTTTATTGTTTCAATAATGTTTTTATAAATTATTAATATTGTTTCATTTATATTTTTGCATAATGCTATTCCTAAAAAATTTAGCTTAAGTTCTTGTTTTCCTGTGATGGATTTATCTGTAACTTGTAGTTTTTTTTTTCTTATTTAAAAATATAAATTTTGATTTTGATCTATTAAAGTGTAGACCAGAAATCTTATAATCTTATATTTCTCCATTACTTCTTCTAGCTATTCTAATGACTCTCTGGAGTTTGATAGGGTTAATAAATTATCAGCAAAAAGTATTATTTTAGATATGTACTGGTCATAGACTTATATTCCTTTTATTCTTGGATTATTGTGTATTTTTTTCTACAAGTGTTTCTATAGCCAAAGCAAATAAAATAGGAGAAAGGGAGCATCATTGTTTAGTACCTTTTGTTACATGGATAGATTCTGAGGTGAAAGGACATAATTTAATGTAAGCTATGTTATTAATATATATGTTTTTAGTAATAAGATGAAGGGAGGAGGAAATTCAAATAATGCTAAAGTTTTAAATAGATATTCCCAGTTGAGGGAATCGAAGGCTTTTTCTATGTCTAATCTGATTACAAGCGTTTATCTTCTTTATTCACATAATCTATAAGAGTAAGTATCCTTTTAATATTATCATGTGTCTGCCTGTTATATAAAAATCCAGTTTGATCATTATTAACTGTCTTTGAAAGTGGGATTTTCATTCTGTTAGCTAGGATTGATATGAATATTTTGTAATCATTATTCAGTAATGATATAGGTCTGTATGAGGTGCAAAGGTCTGATGGTTTATTATCTTTTAGAATTGGTGTTATGAGAGAATATTTCCACGAGGGTGGTATTTTTGCTTCTGACTGGACTTCTAGCAAAGTTTTATGAAAAAGGGAGATTACTGTTGAAGGAAAGAGTTTATAAATTTCTGTAATTATACCGTCTATCCCTGGAGCTTTGTTAGATTTACCTTTATCTTGTCAACAATTTATTTGTAGGATAGAGTTTTTTGTACGTCTAGTTTTAAGTTTTCTGGAATTTTTGTTTATATTGGTATGGTTTGTATCTAAGTTTATTTGGTTGGTATCTAAAATCTTCTTTTTTGAAGTATTCCATATAATGGAACTGAAATACTTCAAAGATGTCTCCTATATCTGATACTTTTTTCCCTTTCTTTTCATGATATATACTACTAATGTTATTTGCTTTAGATTATATTTTAATTCTTGTAGATAAGTTATGTAGATATCTGGGGGAGGTAGCTAATGAGTTTATTCTTAATTTTTCCAAGGCTAGACAACTTTTGTGTGTTAGAATTTCATTATATTTTTTATTTAATTCCTCTGTTTCTTTTTTGACTTCTGGACAATTCTGATTTTTTTTAGATTTTGCTGTCAAGAGTCTGGTTTGCAAGTCTAATGATTCAGATTCCCACTCACTAACTTTGTTTTTGTACCAGCTAAGAGTCTTACCAAATAAATACACTTTTAATGAGTCCCAAACCATGACTCTACTGATTTTTTTTGTTTTATTAATTTCAAGAAATAATTGTAGTTCTGACAACATCCAGGGTCTGAATTCTTTATTTTTTCGTGATATATGATGGAATTCTAGTTGAGAAGATTAAAGGTTTAAACTCTATTTGGAGCTTCATTATCAGAGAGTCATGATCTGAGAAGGGGCATGGAACTATTGAGAAGTTGAGAATTTTTGTTTGTAAATTTTGAACTACAAATAATTTGTCTATTCTGGTTTGTGTTCCAAATTTATGGTCTTTATGGGAAAATAATAAGGATTTGTCATCTTTTACTTTAAAAGTGGCTATTAAATGAAATGAATCAATCCATCTTTTTAAGGATTTTGAAGTAGTGGCTATGTGAAAAGACTTTTTGGTGAGTTCAGAAGCTTCTAAGGTACAATTAAAGTCACCTACCAGTGTAAGAATTCCTTTATAATTGTTGGAAATAAAATCTAGGTGTTTTTTAACCATTCCTGCTCCAATTCCTGGGAACCAATATAGATTAGCTAAGGTCCGTATGCTGTTATTAAATTTAATTATAACAAACACTAGTAGACCTTCTTTGTCTTCATATTTATAAATAACTTTTGGAGTGATTATGTTTTTCTTCCAGAGAATTGATACTCCTTTTGTCTTTGTTCTATAGGAGGATTGAGCTAAGACTGTATAGTCCTTATGGTTCCAAATAAAGCTATCATTAGTCTTAAAATGTGTTTCCTGGGGAAATACTACTTGTGCCTTATTTAGATTTAAATATTTTAGTAAGTTTTATCTTTTATTTGCATTATTTAATGCATTTAAGTATTTAATGATAAGAATGTTAAATCCATTTCAAGTTATTGTTGGAAGAAACATTTTGCTTCTTTTTTTTTTTTTTTTTTTTTTTGATTATAGAGTTATACCATATTCTCTGATAACATTGAATGTCATTTTTATGTGTGTAAACTTGGGAGTATAATTTAATGTTCTTTCTTCTTTAAATACAAGTAGGGTAAAATTCTGGTCAGGCTTTTAAAAAGTACTTCTAAAAAACATTGATTCTAAAGTATCAGATACAAGTAAATATGAATTTCCCATTAAATATGGAATGAAAGTCATTCCTAATCCAACAGATAAGGATAGATCTATTGGGTTATCACTCATACCTTTAACCACCAATATCAACTGAGCTCCATATGTTAAATTATTATATGGAGAATTTTCTTAAAAGATATATGAAATTCTATATTATTCTATTGTTATTCTATAGTATTTTATATATCAGGATGGAATGTTAGTAGTGTAAACAATTATTACGTGACTTAGAAAATATCCAGTATTTAGTTACCCTTAAGAGATCCCAAACATGTCAGATATGTCATTTCTGATAAATTAAATGCAACAGAGGAGCATACACTAAATAAGCCAACAACAAATAGATTATTACTAAAATAATTTGACTAAAAGGACTCTGTAGGACACAATGAGTTATTACCAATGAAATATGAATTTACTGTAGGTGTACTGTTTTCCTTTACTTTCCCACTCTTCAGCTCACCAACTTCAACTTACACTTATGAAAAGACATGGCTTATCAGTGGTATCCTGATTCTGAGTAGAGGTGCCCTACATTCTAGTGTGCAGTGCTTTTACATATTTATAGATTTGCAAAGCAGAGTCTATGAATGAACTATGATCACCCTGACAATTCCCACCCTGCATAGGGCACCTCTTGCTTCCAGAATGGGTAACCACATCAAGTCTAGAATGAATGTGTAGGTACCCATATGGTAATCAAGACTTACCTTAGGTAAGTATTAATCAAATAGTGTTTAGAGCATCTTAGAGAGATCTCTGGGCAGTTAGAATACTCTTAAGCCTCTCCTCCCTTGACCAAAAACACAGATTTCCCTTCCCTTTCTTTCCCTTGTTTTAAATCAGTACTAATAAAAGAAATTCAGCAAACATAGGTAAACAGAAATAACATTCAGTAGTCCGTCTTGTACATGACTCGCAATCCATTAAGCAAGTCAGTGATTAACATCACTCTAGTAAACTTTATAAAGACAAATTAGAAATAATTCCATAGCTCTTTAAATTTTCTGATAAAGCAAAAAGTTAACAATAAACTATTTTAACTAAAAGTGTAAAACAATTCAATTTTTCCTTGCATGTATACATTTCTACTTATACTGTAGTGCCAATAGCTGTCTTTGAAATCTGTACAATACTTCACTTCTTCAAATCATTCCTTTTTCAGTTCAGGTTTTGTTTTGTCAAAACAGCAACAATATTTCAAAGGCACAATTAATATTTAGACTGATGTTCCAAATAAATAACTTGTCAGTTGCCAATTGAGTTAGTTTAGAATGTATGGTTAGTGCAAATATAGCATGTTGCAAAACTAATATGTATTTTTTTCCTGTGCTCTAGAGACTGTCATATGCAAGTGACATATATAATGTAGTATATATAGAGCAGATAACTTATGGATTCAGGTTGTTAAAGTAAGTTATGCTTATTAATCTGGCAGTTTCATTTACGTTCACAAGTAATTTGGGGACATTTCAGTTGCGTTTCCAGGAATGTGTAGTCCAATATGAATAATTTTATAAAGTATTTACAAGTTGTTCTATTAAGTTATCTAATTTACCCTTCCTTAGATTGTAATTCAATTTAATAGATAAACAACATTACTTTTTTTATTTGTTATCTGCGAGGCTAAATGCACTTTGCAGATTCACAATGTCCATAGAAACTACCACAGTTGTTTTCTGTTGCCATGACAATGCAATATAGTAGTTCCTAATCAATGAGTGTTAAAAATAAAAACTGAAATAGTTCACGAGTCTGATAGAATGTAAAGAAAGCTTCACTTCTCACAAGCAACAGTAATTTTTTTCCTCCTTTTATACATTATGTTAATATTATAGGACATAATTCCACTGACAGTATGTATATAAACAAAACATTTCAGAGTTAATTGCTAACATGCCCCATAACCCATTAAGCACAACAGTGCCCACCATTAATCTAATAACTATTGTAGTAACATCTAATTGAGTCCACTTTTCCTCATGAACATGCAGAGTCTAACAACTGTCTAATAATTATTATAAAGACAAATAATAGTAATTTCCTTGCTCTTCAAACTTTGTGATATCACAAAATGTTGACAGTAAGCTATTTTAACTGTAAGACTAAAACATTTCAATACTTCCTTGTGAATATACATTTTTACTTATACTATAGTGTCAAGAACTGTCTTTGAAATCTATGCATTACTTCACTTCTTTCAAGTCATTCATTTTACAGTTCAGCTTATATTTTGTCAAAATGTCAACAACATTTCAAGAGCACATTTAATATTTAAACTGATAGTTTAAATGAATAACTATCAGTTGCCAAGTGAGTTTGTACAGAGTATGAGGTAACTGCAAAGATAATATGTTGCAAAAAGTAATATGTATCTTTTCATGTGCTCTAGAGACTGTCAATTTCAAGTAACATATAAAATGTAACTTTTACAGTGCAGACAGCTTGTGGAATCAGCATGTTAAACTGAGTAATACTTTTTAATCAAGCAGCTACATTTAGACCAATCATAGGAAGTTATTAGGCTATTGACCCTGAGGCCCTTATAAGTCTAGCCAACTTATAGAGAAATCCGCACCCAATGCCCCTGTCCAGCAGGGTCATGGGTGGAAAAGACACCCCTGCCAAGTAATGAGCCCAGGACCTTCTGAACTACAGTCATAGCAATGCACCACTAGGCCAAAACACCCTTTCAGGTGCACATGTAGTTTGGGAACATTTCAGTTGTGTTTCCAGGAATATGTAATCCTATGAGGATAAATCATAAAATACTTACAAATAGTCCTATTATGTATTTATTTTACACTGCTTAGGTTGTTTTTCATTTTAATAACTAAACATTACTTTTTCTTATTATTTGTTATCTGCGAGGCTAAATGCACTTTGCAGGTTCACAGTGTCCTTAGAAACTGCCTCAATTGTTTACTGTTGCTATGGCAACACAAATAGAATGCGAAGAAAGCTTCACTTCTCTTAACCAACAGTACGTTTTTCCCTCCTTTTTTTATATATATTTGTTAATAGTAAAAGGAAATAATTCAAAGGACATATGTACATGAACGGAACATTTCAGAGTTAATCACAAACATGTACCCAATCCCAATAAGCATAATAGTGACTATATAAACCAAAAAGAGAGCAAAGTGCCAGGAGAGAGAAAAAAACAAAAGTTTTTATTGTAGATCGCCACAAGAACAAACACATGAACGCTTTTACCACACTCGCGTTTTCGTCCTATTGAACTGGACTTCATCAGATACACAGACTACATTAATCAAACACCTTTATATAAATCATTAAAAACATTGACCAATAGAATTAAACATTTCATTTTAAATAAGAAAATCAAACTTCATTGGGCTCATTAATAATAAATGTTCAGAATTACCTCACTTCCTCTTAAAACTTTCTCATATCATATTTAATAAAACAGATTTGTTTTAAATTATTAAAATTGCTATTCTTGTTATGATTTTAATCCATCTAAAATCTTTTTGAAAAAAACATCCTAAAAAAATAAATAATAATAAAAAACCACATAGGTTAACAATCATATAAGACTTGATGCATTCTTCCATTAAAAGAAAATGTAACCCATAGTACTACAGTGCCACCTTCTGTTGTTTTTAAATATTACATCATCTTTAAAAAATTCTTATAACTTAGCTGCTCTCAATTTCAGAAGTGGGAGAATGGATACATATTCATTAAGACCAGGGGTTTTATTTGATTCCAATGTTATTTGCCACCATAGTTCCTTATAGCCTATTGTGTCCTCCCAAGGGCCTCCTCTGATATCACTTTTGATTTGCTCTAAAACAAAAAAATGAAATTTATAACCCTCACATATCTTAGAATATTTATTTAGGGCATTTGTCTCTTTCCCTTTTGTTATATCATAAATTCTTCTCTTAAGGGTTTTCTCCATTTTGCCCACATAAAAGGAGTTACAATTTTCACAAATGGCAAGATACACTAAACCCTTGGATTCACAATTAAAAAAACTTTTACTACTTATCCACCTCCCTCTACTTTCTATAAAAAAAATTTTCTTTATTTATGATGTATTCACACTGGTTGCACTTCCCGCATCTATATGTGCCTATTTTTCTTCTATTACTCATTCCATCCATTTATGTTGGTCCTTCCTACTTTCTAGAATGCCCTTTATACTAGCAGAGTTCCTAAAAACTATTTTAGGTGTACACTTAGGGAGGCCTTCTAAATCTGTAAGGGAAATGAACTTTTCCCATTCTTTCTGAAATATTCTCCTAGTGTTGTAGTTTAATGCATTGTATTCCAGAATAAGAGCTTGCTGATATTCCCTGTTAGAATCTATTCCTTTCACACCTAACTCATAATTTTTATTGACTTCCTTTTCTCCCAAAATGGGCTTGTATCGATCCAATCTACCTTTTTTCACTTCCAGTCTTATGTCTTTGATAAAATTTTTGGGGTATTCCCTTTCCAGATACATTTTCTCTAATAAGTCACACTCCTTGTTAAAATCAACTATATCACTAGTCATCTGTGATCCTCTAACAAATTGTCCTTTCACAATGTTTCTTTTACAATGGACAGGATGTGCACTGTTAAAATGTAGGTATGAATTACAATAAGTAGGTTTCCTGAATACTTTAGTTTCTAGAAAATTATTTAACTTATATATTTCTAGATCTAAATACTGAATATTGTTTTCAGAAATGTTATATGTAAACCTAAGAAAATCAGTGGTCCCATTAATATAATCAATACATTCCTCTAATCTATCCATACCCCCTGTCCAAAAAATTATAATATCATCTAGAAATCTCCTATACAGGCTCCAACAAGAAGTAAAACTTGAATTGAGGATGTATATCTCTTCCCAGTTAGCTAGGACAAGATTTGCAAAGGTGGGTGCACAAGCCACGCCCAAGGCCACTCCTTGGACCTGCTGGAAAATTTCCCCATTGTAAAGCAAAAAATTATATTTTAAGACCATTTCCATCAGGCTTGTGCAAACCACCTTTTCTCTGTGAGTTAAATTATTGTCCTGAAACACCTCATCCTCAAACATTTTCATACCTGTTATATAAGGTATGGAGGAGAAGAGGTCCACAATGTCTATTGTGACAAATAATAAACCCTCAGTATTTAGTTCCGGTGTAATTTCCCTTAACAGGTCCCAGGAATCTTTTAATATAACTTCTTTATTCACCCATATATGTTTAGTTTTTATATCAACATATTTTGCTAAAGATGTAGTTTTTGAACCATCTGCAGATACTATAGGTCTCAACGGTGGGTCCATTATGTCTTTATGGATTTGTGGAATACCAAATATTATAGGTATTTTTGGCTTCACTACTTTCAAATAAAAAAGCATTTTACCTTCCATAGTTCCTTCATTTACCATTTCCTCCAATTCCATGTCTATTCTTTTATAAGCCAAATTTATTTCATTTTTAGAGACAACAAAATATTTATTTTCATCTCTAAGTATTTGGTTCATTTTTCCTTCATACAAAATAAGATCCATAAAGACAACCCCTCCACTCTCATCTGGTCTCATTATTCTTACATTTTGGTTAATTTTTAACTCATCCAAAACCTTCCTTTCTTCTTTATTAAGGTTCATTTTAAATGTTGTTCTCTTTTTTGCTTTTCTAACTTCTCTTTCTATTACACCTTCTAATTTTTTAATTGAGGATGAATGGGGGGGTTAAATGTAGATTTATTTGCTAAAACTTGATTATCACCCTTAATGTTGATTTTACTCTCCTTGTAGTATAACATTTCCATATTAATTTTTGTTAAGAACAATTTAATATCTAGAAGGGCTTTAGTTAAATCACCTTGGACATATGGAATAAATTTAAAGCCCTCTTCTAACAAGCTAAAATGTTCCTTTTCCAAATAAATATTACTAAGATTGTAGATGGTAAGCCCATTACATGTGTTTTTACATCCTACCACTTCTATAACTTGTCTACCTTCATCTAGAGTTAATCACAAACATGTCCCCAATCCCAATAAGCATACTAGTGACTATCATTACTCTAATAAATATTGCAACAACAGTTAATTAAGTTAACTATTCCAATTAGTCTACCTTCAAACTAGATTATTTTAAACTATTGTTTATCTATGTATAGACAGTGAGTTATTACATATATACAGACTATAATAGTATAGTAAATAAGAGAGAATTTAGAAAGGGAGACAAGATGCAGTTAAAATAAATAATTAGAAAAGAGAGAAGAGAAAGAAAGAAAAGAGAAAATTAAGGGAAAATACACATATACTATGTATGTTGATTTACAGTATAAATATTTTATGCACTATATAACCCTCCTTCTGTGAAAGAAAAGTACCCTGTTTTACATACCTGAGGTAATGTGAAAACTCTTATGTGTCATCTATTTTCAAAAAATATAGATACAGATTCCAGTAGTTAGTTACCTTTTGTTTTAAAATTCCCAGCAGTAAAATTGGTCCTTTAAAGTAATGTTAAAACAATTCATATCATAGTAGATGCTTTGAGAGATTTGGCTGTAAGAGTATCAGTCTT
>NC_056735.1:1237487991-1237517991 GCF_019279795.1 Protopterus annectens | reverse complement strand
ACCCATGGCTACTCCATTCTTTTGCAATAAATATCGCCCATCAAAGGTGAAAACAGTATTAGTTAAAATCAATTCAAGTAAAATACAATATAATTGTATATTATATTTCGATATCCCCTTCTCTCATAATAACTGCCTAACAAAATCTATTTCAGCTTCATTAGGTATCATGGTAAATAAAGACATGATGTCTAAGCTAACAAAACGTCTGGATCAAAAATGTCTGAAAAAACATGTTCAGATAATGTGCATAAAAATGCTTTGTATCTCTCATAATACTGGACATTTTTATAAGCTTTGGGTCTCAGCTGTTTCTCCATATAGATGGAAATAGGCTTGGTAAGCCATTCTTTGCTGGAAGCAATAGGCCTCATGGGAGGGTCATTTAGACTTTTTTGTATCTTGGGAAGTCTTTTAATACTGGGAACATAAGGTGTCTCAACTAAGAAATATTTATACAACTCTTGTGCTATCATACCTGACATAAGTAACCCATACAAATCAGAATGCACATTTTTAATAATCTTATTTAATCGCTCATTATTTAAGCTGACACAGGTATTAACATCGTTTAACATTTCATTCATCATACTGTAATAAACCGTATCCATCACTACAATGGCTCTGCCCTTATCTGTGGATTTGATGGTGATGTCTTTGTTATTTTTTAAGCTTAATAATGCTTTGTATTCATCATCAGTTATATTATAAAAATTATTTCTCTTGTTTTTATCTAAAGTAGCCATCTCAATTAAATCGTTCTCGCAAGCTTTCTCAAGAGCCTCAGTAAATGGATTTAAAGCAAAACACTTCCTTTGCAGTATTTCCAAAAATTAAACTAAGCATGACATTTCTGTAAAACATTTTTTCTTTAAAGAGGGTATAAACGACAAACCTCTCTGAAGTAGTTTTTCTTTGTCAGAGTTTAAAACATAATTGGAAATGTTCACAACTAGCTCAGTGAGAACGATTTCCATATTGTCTTCATTTATGCTCACAAGTCTATTCCCTCTTCTGAATCCAACCTTCTCTGTATCCCTTGACTCTGCAAGCGCTGTTGTGGTGCATATTGCTTGATTGATAGTGGAAAAAACAAAAAAGTAGTTTGTTCTGTTAACAATTTCCTTGACTTTTCTCCTCACATCAAGATTGTTGGATCAGAAACTACCATTGCAGTGCATTCTAAAGATGAAGCTTCATGCCATGTATTAGCAGGAGGTGCATCTGATTGGCTAGTGGTTGTGGGTGGATCAAATCTTGGCTTACTGATTGGTTCCTTTGGCCAGGAAAACACCTGCCCTTTCCTAAAGTCCCCTAAATCTCTTTCCAATTTTTTCTTCTTTTGTAGATGTAATTTATGTTCAAAAGCTAGCGTGTTTGTCGTTAACACTTCTACAAACACATTAAGTCGGCTTGGTGTCATGATGCTACTTACTTGTTCCTGCATGCTCATGATACCATCTGTTAATTCACTTTCCATAGTAACATAATGTTCCACTATCAGTTTCATATAGCCAAAACTAGTTTCTATATTTAAGCCTTTGCCATTTAGACAATAAATCAGGGAAGGTGGTGCCATATGTAGGCATTTTAAGAATGCGCAAGCCTCTGGGCACACCTTGAAGTATAAACATGCTTCTAAATGCTTACGTTGCCACTGTATTTATTTCAGTTTCATTACTTTATTCTCAGTGCCCTGCATTAACAGCAATGCATTTTCAGAAACTTGATTCTCACCATTGGTATCCATTCATTCATTGACAGTGTACCCCAACAACGAATTAGCCTCAGCACATAACAGTCTCTTAAATAAATTGACTTTAGTGGTCACTCCTCTCTGAATAGGATTGTATTCCAATTCAAGATCAGTTCCCTCAGCCATGGTCTACAAACCTAAAGGAACAACAAAGTATGAAAAATTCACAAAGGGTTGGTGGATAAAGCACCTCTACTAATCCAATAATGTAGTAAACTCAAAAAGATGTGAGAAACACGGAGAGTGGAACAAACAATAATTGCTTTATCAAAATAAAAAAGTGAGCCCTTTCTCATCTCCAAGATGCTTTTTCAGACTTTTAACAAATTAATTAACTAAGCATAGCCCTTTTATATACAAATTCTCAAATAGAAAAACTGCCCCAATTAAACATGTAAATAAGTAATTTACATTAAAATGACAAAACTGATTCAAAATGAGATAAAAACTGTATCAAAAAAGAAATATAAATCTAAGATATAAACATATGATAAAAATATGCATATATTCATGAAATAGCATACAAACTTTAAAATTGTCAACGTATAATAGAACTTCAGAGAAAAAAATCTATAAAACAAAAATACAAGGCACTAATAATCTAGAGTGTGACCAATCATATGGCAGTGTTTAATCTCAGAAGATATGTATGTCTGTATGAATGTGTATGTATATATATAGGTTCATAGGTTCATAGGTTCATACTAGGCTATCTGCCCGAGGGCATTTACAAGCCTAGCCCATAGTTTTGTGGCTTACGCCACCCCTTTAGTTTGGGGAACTATACCCATTATTTTGCTGTGCCTCTGTCGAGCAGTGACACTGAGGTAATCCCTGGGGTATATCTGCGATCTCCCATCCATTGGTCAAGATTTCTCTTGAGCAAGGCCAGCGAGGTGCTCTGCCTCACATATACCGGGATTTTGTTCCACAGCATAGGGAGTCTTTGGGTGATGAATCTATCCCTCCAGCACGTCCTATTAATAGCCGTGTCGAGGTTTAAGTCTCCCGCCCTTGTGGCTCTGACGGATCTAGATTTTTGAGGTGAAGCATATTCATCAAATCTGGGTTTGACATGGCCTTGTATGTCAGGCACAGGTCACCTCTGAGCAAGCGGTGGCGACTGAATAGAGCTGGAGTTCCTTCAGACGGGCAGCATAGGACAGATTTTTGAGAACCCTTATCCCTTTGGTGAGGAACTTTGTGGCCTCTCCAGCTGCTGCAAGTGTCGGGTCAGATACATTCCGAATGGGGCATTGTACTCAATCATTGGTCTGATGAGTGATGAGTATAGGGAGACTATGACCTCCCTTGATCTAGATGTGAATCCCTTCATGATAAGGTGGGCAATGTAGAAGGTCTTCCTAACTACTTTAGCTACATGGGTGTCGAATGACAGGCTACTGTAAACCTGGGTCCCCAGGTCCCTGATAACTTCTTCTGTGCTCAGTGGATTGCCACCTATATGGTAGCTAGGGGTAACCTTGTTTTTCCCGAAGGGTATGACTATGCATTTTTTGGCATTTAACTTTAGGCCATGGCTCTGGCACCAGTTATCTGTTTCTGTGAGACCCTTCTGAAGGATATCTGTGTCAGATGTGTTTTCGACTATGGCGCCCAGTTTGCAGTCATCTGCAAACTTTGTCAGACATAACCCTCCTGTGTTTGCTTGTACTTCAGAAAAGTAGATGCCAAACAAGAGTGGGCCCAGGACTGAGCCCTGTGGGACACCACTTGTGACAGGCTTTGAGTCTGACATGGCGCCAGCAACTCTGACCCTGTGGGTTCTGTCACTCAGCCAGTTTGCAACCCATCTTGTGATGTATGGGTTAACATTTAAGCTGATGAGTTTTTCAATGATACCCGAGTGGGGTATTGTATCGAAGGCCTTCGCCAGACTGAGGTAGGCTGTATGGACTGCCTTTCCCTCATCAATGGCTTTGGTGACTGTTTCGAAAAAGTCAACCAAGTTTAAAAGGCATGATCTGCCTTTGACAAAGCCAAACTGGGTTGGATCCAAAGTCTGCAAATTCCCTATGTCTTTATTTATGAGATCCATTATGATCCTCTCCATGGCTTTGCAGATAAGGCTTGTCAAGCTAATGGGCCGGTAATTTCCAGGGTCGGTGGAGGCACCGCCTTTGTGAAGTGGGACCACAGTCGCAGTGCGCCACTCCCTGGGTACGTATCCAGAGGTGAGACTATGATTAAAATCCTGTCCTAGCTGTGGGTTTAATTCCTCGTTGAGTTCGTGGAGCACACAGCCGGGGACACCATCTGGTCCCATGGATGCTGTGTTTTTTGCCTTGGAGAGAGCAGTTCTCACTTGGGCGTTAGAGATGTTTGGGGGGCTGCATTCGTTTGGTATAGATATCTCTCCTTTTGGGGGGGGGGAGTTTGCACTGAACCTGTCAGCCTGTATGTTGGCAATGTCTGTAGGATCAGTAATCTTCACATCATTTTGAACTAGTTCTGAGCATATCTGGGAGTTTCCTCCCAGGTTTCTAACATAGCTAAAGAAGGCCTTATGATTGTCTTTTGAGTCTTTAGCTATTTTTCTCTCAAAATTTGCTTTGGATGATTTTATGAGAGCTCTTAGTTTTTTACTTATAGTGATCAAAGGTGTCTTACCTTTTAAGGATTTTGCTCTATCTTGTAGTAGCTTCCTCCTTTTGTTGTAGAGTTTGTTTATGGCTGGGGTCCACCAGACTGGACGCTTGCCTTTGGTACAAAGAGTCTTTGTTTTGCTTGGGATTGCCATATCCATGCAGTCCTGCAGGTGCTGGTAGAAGGCATTTGTAAGTGATTCAGCGGCTTAAGTACTGTTTTCCGCCGGCTCAGGGGCCTTTAAGGAGACCACACTAGTCTTTAGAAGTGTGAAGTCGGCTTTCGAGAAGTTCTTTACTGTGGTCTTTTTTCTTTCAGGTGGGAGTGGGATGAGGACCTCCAGTGAGATTAGTTTGTGATCTGATCTCACCAGTGAGGGGTATACTTCCGGTGTTGAACATTGTGCTCCCATGTTCGTGATGATGAGATCAAGTATGTTTTTTCCTCTTGTGGGGATGGTGACTAGTTGTTCCATGGCATTTGAGTTTATGAATTCCAGGAACTTTTGGGCTAGGGTGTTTGGGCTTGAGTAGTGTTCCCAGTCTATATTAGGGTAATTGAAGTCACCTAGTATGATGGTGTTTGGAGATACATTTATCCCCTCCAGTGTTTTCAGGAAAGCCATGTGAGGTTCCTGAGTTTGTGAGGGTGGCCTGTAACATGCTACAATTTGCAGAGCAGTCTTGCCTATGGTTAATTGCACCTGGATGGTCTCTGATGCATCGTGCGTTGCCACCAATCTTGAGGTGTGGGTGTCCTTGATGAATATGGATACCCCCCCTCCTTTCTTGGTATTGTCCGGATTTTGGCGCCGGAACGCATGATATGAGGTAAAACCTGATAGTGCTGGGGTGCTCTCAGGAGCCTTGAACCAGGTTTCTGTCACAGCACAGACATCGATGTTCTCCATACTGAGAAGGGCCTCGAGTGCGTGCATTTTGAGATTGAGACTTCTGGCATTGAGCAGCATTACCCTTAGTTTTTTTCCTTTTTTGTGCTCTAGGGTGGTAGGTTTAGAATTTGAGCCTTGCCTAAAAAAGGCACTATGGGGGTGGCAAGAGCCTTTGCCAGTATCCGGAATCCCAGGGGTGACAGGTGTAAGCCGTCCCTTGCGAAGCAGCGTGGCTTGTCCAGCATATATATATATTTTTATATATATACATATTCTATATATATATATATATATATATATGTATAGAATATGTATATATATATATATATATATATATATATATATATATATATATATATATATATATATATATATGTATATATATATATATATATATATATATATAAATCATACATATGAAAAACTAAAACAGATTTCATTTTCACATATATAATATATAAACCATGAAAAATAATAAATATCAGTATTAAAATATAGATTGACATGCTTTAGAGGTCTATCAACTAAAAAAGGTTTAAGTAAAACTTTATCGTTTAAACCATAGGCTTTTTCAGCCTGCATTCTGATGATCCACTGTGTCTCTTTTTTTCTGTCAAATTCTTCAAGTTGCCTAATCTAGCTCTATGGTGAACAAGCTCTATACCCAAAAATAAAAACTTATGCGTGGATCCATTGCTGAGTATGTGTCTAGCTAATGCATTGCTCTCATCTTCTTTATAGCCTATAAATGCTTTCTAACTCACTCCATTAGCATGTGATCAGTCTTACTTATATAAAAGGCAGGGCATTTATTACAAGAAGCTAAATAAACAAGATCCCTGGTTTTACAGTCTGCATAGTGTTTAAATTCTTCTACAATGATAGAGGTAACAACACGAAAAGGATTTCATCTCATAGACAAGGAACTTTTGGCTGCAGGAATTGCAATCATTGCTCCTATATACTCAAGGATAACAAGTTTATTCACCCACCACTAATATTAAATATGAATTTAAACACTATACAGACTGTAAAACCAGGGATCTTGTCTATTTAGCTTCTTGCAATAAATGACATATCATGGATCCACACATAAGTTTTCATTTTGGGTATAGAGCTTGTTCCCTTCACATGGTCGACATTTCAGAATGTCGACATTCATATGGCCAAGACCATATGATCAACATTCACAATGCCTACCATGCGGAACCGGCATCTCTGTACAGTGCAGAATGGAAAGATTTCCATCTTCCGCACTGTAGTACGACCTCGGAGTTGGTATATTTAAGATCCGGGGTGTGTGGAGGTGGAGCCCCCCAGGGGGTGCAAGGGGGCATAGCCCCCCTGCTAGCAGAGTGAAAGTAAGTTTTTTTTGTGTTTTTTTATTTTTATTTCTATGGTTGACATTTCGAATTTTGATCCTGTGGTCTCAGCCATATGAATGTCGACATTCTGAAATGTCAACCATATGAAGTAGATCCGCACACACACACACACACACACACACACACACACATATATATATATATATATATATATATATACACACACACACACACACACACACACACACACACACACACACACAGACACACACACACATACATATACATGTTCTGAGACTGAACACTGCCATCTGTTGGTCACACTCTAGATTGTTAGTGAATTATATTTTTGTTTTATAGATTTTTTTTTCTCTGAAGTTGCATTATACATTGATAGTTTTAAAGTTTGTCTGTTATTTCATGAATATATGCATATATTTTATTATATATCTTAGGTTTATATTTCTTTTTTGATATAGTTTTTATCTAATTTTGAATCAGTTTTTATTAGGAATCTTTGGACTTGTTTAAATATACTTGTCTCTCAATGTCGCTTTAATTGTGAATTGCTTATTGACATGTTTAATTGGAGGAGATTTTCTGTTTGAGAATTTGTATATAAAGGGACTATACTTAGTTAATTAATTTATTAAAAGTCCGAAGAAGCATTTTGGAGATGTGAAAGCGCTTACTTTTTTATTTTAATAAAACAATTATTGTTTGCTACTCTTGCTGTGTTTGTCACCTGTTTTTGAGTTTAAAACATAAAACTAAATAAATAAATTAGCAGCACTAGCCAATGCTACATATGCACAAGGGGGTTAAAACTCAGAATGCATGTAGGAAGCAGTCACAGTGCCTTTTGTTTAACTTTAAATAAAGAACAACAAAGCAAAAAATGTGCGTTATGTTTAGTACATAAGCTAACTAAAGTAGTTAGTAGTGCTAAACATAATTTTTTAAATGAACTTATTTCATTGGCTGGCCATTGGCTCTCCTGGAGTACTTGGGTGGCTGCCATTTTCACTCCTATTATAGTCCTCCACTGCTTGTCCTGATTTACACTCACAACACTTGCATAGTATTTTCTAATTAAAAATGTATTTTATAAGTTAGACTTCTTTCTGTGTTGACAAGCAGCTACATCCAGTACTACTGAGAGCAAATACTGTATTACAGGACACTAAACATTTATTGCATGACTTATTTTTGCACAACAGATTAGTAATATTATTAATGATTGTTTTTTAGTAACACTCGATGTGGAGTCTTTGTTCACCTGTATACTGAATGTTGAGGGTATAAACATGGTGAAACAGTATTTGATTGTTCACAGTGATTATGATTTGAAACAAGTTGATTTGATTTGTTTATTTATAGAAGTCATTCTTGAAAATAATATTTTCATTTTTCAGGATATGTATTTTTTGCAGAAAAAAGGCGTAGCTATGGGCACTTTGTGTGCCAATAGCTACGCCAACATGATTTTGGCTTGTTGGGAAGAGCAGTTTATATTCAACAGTCATTATACAGAATTTGTCTTGTTCTACAGGGGATTTGTTGATGATGTGACATTAATTTGGAGTGGGGATGCATCAGCCTTGGGTGAGTTCCTTGAGTATGTGAACACTACTACATCTTCTTTAAGGTTCACAACTTTTACATCAGTTGATGAGGTGACATTTCTAGATGCGAAGATTGTTAAAAATGCATTGGGCAACTTGGTAACTAGGCTCTACAGGAAACCATGTAGAAAGAATGCAGTATTGCAGTGCAGTAGCATGTATCCACCGCATGTGTATATTAGTATTTTGAGAGGTCAGGGCATGAGGATGTCACGGTTGAACAACACAGATGAAGGGTTCTTGGGTGACCTTGAGACACTTCCCAATGATTTTTTGGAGAGGGGCTACAGTCATAAAGAAGTAGAGGGGATGACTAGAGATGTTAAGGTTCTCAGGAGTGATAGAGCTGTACCATATTTTTCAGAAGACAGACATGAAGTAGGACCCACTGTGTCTAGTAGGAGGCAGACACCACTGACCCTGTCCTATGCTAGTGAAATTACAAATATTAAAGATGTCATTTTTTTCCAGCTGGGGTATTTTAACTTCAGATGACCGTATAAAAGAACTAGTGGGTGAGAGACCCACATTTAGTTATAAAAATGAAAAGTCTTTAAAGTGACGTCTGTGCTATAAGGACAACATGGAGGCTGTAGTCACTAGACAGACCAATATGGGGACTCGCTCTTGTGGGCGGTGTAAGTTTTGCTGTCATATAGACACATCATATGAGTTCAAACACCCTGTTTCTAAACAGATTTTTTCTTTTAGCGTCACTGCGAACTGTAGAACTAAGAACCTGGTTTATCTTGCCACCTGCAAAGAATGTACTAGTTCTTATTTGGGGAAGACTAACAGGATGTTTTATGAAAGTATTAGGGAACACACTTATGCAATTAGGAAAGGTGATTCTACCAATGCCTTGGCAAAACATCTATTTGAGTCTGGCTTAACACATAGTTTTCGTTTTAAAGCTGTAGAAGTTGTATCTGAGGACTAACGGGGGGAGCAACCTCAGGAATTTTACTGAGGAGAGAGAGTTGCATTGGATTTTAAAGCTCTTTGTTGACAGGAAACCTGGACTCAGTGACACGGTTTCTTTAAAACCTGTGTTGAAGTCTAATGATTTACCTAGATAATTACTGCCTTCATTTGATAGGCTAATTGATTGTTTTAAATTGTTTATAATGTGGCCTTGTTATGTGAAATGTTTGAAGAAGCTCACCTTTTTTAACTGCTGTTTTGTGGTTTTATTAAAGGACTTTACTTCAGCCTTGTCACTGGGATTTCATTCATTTTTTTGTTACTTTGTTCTGTTGTTTGTGAAGGCTTCCCAGTCAAGCTCGTTGGAGGTTTGTTTTTACTTTTTTGAGTTTTAGATATTCAGATGAATTGATAAAACTGCAAAAATCAGAGACTGAAATGAAGAAAAGTCTTGTCTGATCTGTCAGAACCTTAGACTGACACATTTCTGTGTTTGTCTCTCATTTAATTAAACTACTGTCTGTATTGTGTGTTAATTGCATCGAGCATCCATAAATGTTAACATATTAACTTATTCTTTTGGTAATCCCTACCTCTTTCATTACATTTTGAACTGGGTATTACTGCAAATTCACATGTTCTCATAATCAAAACATTTATCTCACAAATAATGCTTGCTTAGGCAGACTTCATTTTCCTCTGTGCATATCCCTTATTATGATTTATTTTCCCACTAAATGTCAGAGTTGTTTCCTCATCAGTTATCTTCTCTCCTAAATGAACAATGACTTCAGTGTAATGTGCAAGGAGAACCTTTAGATTTATGACATGGCATAGCCTAGTCTTGTAAAGTATCAGGCTTTCTCTCTCTCTCTCTCTCTCTCTCTCTCTCACACACACACACACACACACACACACACACACACACACACACACACACACACACACACGCACACACATACCTGTGTTTAATGTGTGTAGTTATACCATGCATCTAAGCTGCATAGTCATAGTCCTTTCCTGCGCTGGCATTTTCAAGTGTCCTTTTTAGTCAATGAGAATGAAATGATGTACTTCCCTTTCTAGGCACAAGTGGATATTCAAGCAATGTTTCTCATACTTGTAACTTATTTCCTGGACTCCTATTAATCTGAAAGCTTGATTAATCCTAAAACTTTGTCGGTTCAATAAATGGTCTTACATCTCCTCTGTGTTCCAATGTCTATGTGTCTGTTCTAGGCATTCCCAAAAGTATAGCCTGGTCTTCTAAAAGTGTCAAGCTTTCTGTCTTTCGCTCACACACACACACACACACACACACACACACACACACACACACATGTATCTGTGTTTTATGTGTGTAGTTGTTATACTAACCATCTGAGCTCCACAATTCTTTCCTGCACTGGCATTTTCAAGTGTCTTTTTCAGCCAGTGAGAATGAAATTATGTACTTCCCTTTCTAGGCATAGTATATATTCAAGCAATGTTTCTAATACTTGTAATTTATTTCCTGACTGAAGAATCCTGTTAGTCTGAAAGTTCAGTTAATTCTAAAATTTTCATTGTTTCAATAAATGGTCTTACGTCTCCTCTGTGTTCCAGTGTGTCTCTTCTAGGCATTCCTTAATGTCTCATAGGTTCATAGGTAGATACTAGGCTATCTGCCCGAAAGCATTTATAAGCCTAGACAGAGTGTATTGGCTTTCGCTGCCCCCTTAGATTAGTTCCCTGTGCCTCTGTCCAGCAGAGCCACTGAAGTGATCCCTGTGGAAAAGTTTCTGTTTCCCATCCACTCATCAAGGTTTCTTTTGAAGAGTGTTAGTGAGGAGCTCTGCATAACAGGTTCATAGGCAGATACTAGGCTATTTGCTCTAGGGCATTTATAAGCCTACCCAGGGTCTATTTGGCTTCCGCATCCCTATTAGATTAGCCTACTGTGCCTCTGTAAAGTAGGTCACAGACGGTATCCGTTTAAGATTAGTTTACTGTGCCTCTGTCTAGCAGGGACACAGGAGAGATCCCAGGGGTGAATTTGCGATTTCCCATCCACGCGTCCAAATTTCGCTTGAAGAGGGTCAGCGAGGGGCTATGTCTAACATGAATTGGGATTCTATTCAAGAGTGGGAGGAGCCTCTGGGAAATGAATATGTCCCTCCAGCATGTCCTATTTATTTTTGTGCTGAGGTTTAGGTCCCTGGAGTGTGCATCTCTAAGGGACTTGGATTTTTTGAGGTGGAGCATGCCCATTAATTCTGGGTTTGACATGGCTTTGTACATCAGGCATAGATCGCCTCTGAGTAGGCGGTAAGCAACTGAGTAGAGCTGTAGTTTCTTTAGTCGAGCTGCATAGGACATCTGTTTGTAGCCCATGATCCTCTTGGTGAGGTACTTTTGGGGTCTCTCCAGTTGCTGCAGGTGTCGGGTAAGGTACATCCCAAAAGGGGCATTGTATTCAATTATGGGCCTGATGAGTGACGAGTAGAGGGGCACAATGACCTCTCTTGATCTAGATGCGAACCCTTTCGTGATAAGGTGGGCTATATAAAAGGTCTTTCTAACCACTCTGACAATGTGATTATCAAAGAAGAGATTACTATCTACGTTGGTCCCCAAATCTCTAATTACTTCTTCTGTACTTAATGGATTACCACCTATGTGGTAATTTGTGGGCACCTTGTTTTTCCCAAAGGGATGACTATGCACTTTTTAACATTTAGCTTGAGGCCGTGGTTCTGGCACCAAGCATCCGTCTCTGTGAGACCCTTTTGGAGGATGCTTGTGTCAGCTGGAGATTCGATTATGGCCCCAGTTTGCAGTCATCTGCGAACTTTGTCAGCCATAATCCCCCCATGTTAGCCTGAACCTCAGAGAAGTATATACCAAACAAGAGAGGTCCCAGAACTGAGCCCTGTGGGATGCCACTTGTAACTCGTTTGGATTCGGACATGGCACCTGTGATTCTGACCATGTGAGTTTTATCTCTGAGCCAGTTTGCAACCCATCTTGTGATATAGGGGTTGATATTTAAGCTGGTAAGCTTATTTATGATGCCTGAGTGGGGTATTGTGTCGAAGGCTTTTGCGAGGTCCAGGTAGGCTGTGTGGACTACATTGCCCTCATCTATGGCTTTAGTAACTGTTTCAAAGAAATCAACTAGGTTTAAGAGGCAAGGTCTGCCCTTAACAAAGCCGAATTGAGTTGGGTCCAGTGTCTGGAGGTTCCCAATGTCTTTGTTTATGAGTTCCATGATAATACGCTCCATAGCTTTACAGACCAGACTAGTCAGGCTTATGGGGCGATAGATTCCGGGGTCCGTTGTGGCACCACTTTTGTGGAGTGGGACCACTGTAGCTGTATGCCATTCTTTGGGTACATATCCTGTAGTAAGGCTAAGTTTGAACAGTGACTTAATGTGAGGGTTCAGTTCTTCTTGGAGCTCGTGTAAGACACAGCCTGGGACATCGTCCGGTCCCATAGATGCTGTGTTTTTTGCTTTGGAGAGGGCAGCTTTCACCTGTGCATCTGTGATGTCAGGGAGGTTACATTCAGTTGGGATAGGCGTTTGCTCCTTTGGGGGGGGAAGGGGGGGGAAGTTTGCTCTGAATCTGCCTGCCAGGATGTTGGCTATGTCTGAAGGTTCGGTATATTTTGTACCGTTATGCAACAATTCAGAGCATATCTGGGAGTTTCCGCCCATGTTTCTGACATAACTAAAGAAGGCCTTGTGATTATCTTTAGTGTCTAGGGCAATTTTTCTTTCGAAACTGGCCTTTGATGATTTTATGAGGGATCGAAGTTTCTTGCTAATACTGATCAGAGATGCCTTCCCTTTTGGGATTTTGCTCTGTCATGTAGTAGCTTCCTCCTTCTGTTGTATAGCTTATTTATGGCCGGGGTCCACCAGACCGGTCTCCTGTTTTTGGAGGAGTGAGTCTTGGTTTTATTTTGGATAGCACGATCCATGCATTCCTGCAGGTGCTCATAGAATGCATTTGTAAAGGATTCTGCGGATTGGGCTGTATTATCCTCTGGCCCAGGGGCTTTGAAGGATTCCACCTCAGTCTTGAGAAGTGCAAAGTTGGCTTTGGAGAAATTCTTTACAGTGATTTTCTTGGCTGGGGGTGGGGACAGGATATGGATGTCCAGGGAAATTTGTTTATGGTCTGATCTTACCAATGATGGGTTTACCTCTGGTGTGGAACATAGAGTCCCCATGTTGGTGATGACCAGGTCCAATATGTTGTTCCCTCTTGTGGGAGTGGTGACCTTGCGTTAAATCCAAGGAACCGTTGGGCAAGGGTGTTTGGGCTTGAGTAGTTTTCCCAGTCAATGTTTGGGTAGTTGAAGTCACCCAATAGCATAGTGTTTGGAGAGACCTTCATATTTTCCAGTGTTCTCAGGAATGCCAGGTGGGGTTCCTGTAATAGGGAGGGTGTTCTGTAAAAGGCTACAGACTGAAAGGCAGTTTTGCCCACTGTTAGTTGCACATGGATGGTTTCCGATGCTTCGTGCAGTGCCACTAACCTGGAGGTGTAGGTATTTTTGATGAATATAAATACTCCCCCTCCTTTGATACTTCGGTCCGAGTTTTGGGGCCGAAACGCATGGTATGAGTTATAACCTGGTAGTGCTGGGGTGCTCTCAGGAGCCTTGAACCAGGTTTCTGTTACTGCACAGACATTGATTTTCTCCATACTGAGGAGAGTATCGAGTGCGTGCATCTTGAGGTTCAGACTTCTGGCATTGAGTAGCATTACCTTTAGTTTTTTTATCTTTGGGTTGTCTATGGAGGTGGGTTTATCCTTTGAGCCTTGCCTAAAAAAGGCACTATGGGGGTGGCAAGAGCCTTGGCCAGTATATAAAAGCCTAAGGGTGACAGGTGCAAGCTGTCCCTAGCGAAGCAACGTGGCTTGTCGAGCATGTCATCGCTGGATCCCCTTTGAATGACACCAATAATTTAGCCAGTTGTTGAAACTGATCATTTTGTCTTTATACTGTGGCATCATTCTTGGTGAGGGCAAGATGCTACTCAAGGTCAGGGACATACCAGCCTGGGCTACATGGTCAGAGAGCTCCTCTATGCCTCTTTTCATGTAGTCCAGGGAGGTACGTCTCAGGTCATTCACACCATCATGGACAATGACGGAGTCGTACTTGCTTGGAGTGACCTGAGTGCTTGCATTATGTGGCAGATCCTGGCACCTGACAGGCAGTTTACAGTGACCTTCTCCTTGTTCAGTCTGGTGAGTGGGACGTCAGTGTGCCGGACAATAAGGTCCCCTATAACAAGTGTATTTGATGTGTTGTTTGGCCTTATGGGCTGTGACTGTGAGGCACACTGATTTTGTGAGATATGTGATTTGTGGGTATTGTTGAGGGGTGGCTGTTGCTTGGATATCTGCTTAGGAAGTCTTTGCTGTTTAGGCAGATTTTTATTTAGAGCCTCCAAGTATGTTTTTGTGTGTTTATGTGTTGGGTATGCAGATGCAATAGGTCTGTGTGAGACTGGATTTGTGGTGTGGGTGGTTACCTTTTCCTCCTGACTGACTGTGCCAGTCTTGGGTTGAGAGAGCTCTGCCTCCAGTTTGGCTGTGTAACTGCATCTCTCACATGTATTAGAGTTTGTTGGAAGGAGGAGAGGGTTGTCTGTGTACATAAGGCAATTGTAACATTGCCTCAACATTCCCAGATTCACCAGCTGGACTGGAGAGTAACCTTGAAAATGACCCTTGGACATACCAGATTAGTATAGGGAATTGTTTTTTTTACTGATCAAATTAGGGAAGGAAACTGATTTTTCACTTGATCAGGAAGGACCAATCGGGAGTCTAATACTTATGAGAAGTCAAGGAGGGTGTAGTGCTTTAGTTAGTTCTTCTTCCACACAGTACTGTGCCAGTGAGCGTTTATATCACACTATCGAAAGATGAAAACAGCGAACGCTATTTAATCATAGGTTCATAGGTAGGTACTAGGCTATCAGCCCTAGGGCCCATACAAGCCTAGCCAAAAAATGTACCCTGGCTTTTGCCACCCAAGAAAATTATTTTCCTGTGCCCCTGTCGAGCAGAGCCACAGAAGTGATCCCGAGGTGAATTTCCCATTTCCCATCCAATCATCAAGATTTTTCTTGAAGAGTGCTAATGAGGAGCTCTTTTTGACATAGATAGGTAGTCTATTCCAGAGTATGGGAAGTCTCTGGGACAGGAATCCATCCCTCCAGCATGTTCTGTTTATTGTGGTGACAAGGTTAAGGTCCCTAGAGTGTGTAGCTCGGAGGGATTGGGATTTCTTCAAGTGGAGCATGTCCAACAGCTCTGGGTTTGACATAGCTTTGTAAGTTAGGCAGAGATCGCCCCTGAGTAGGTGATATGCGATGGAGTAAAGCTGTAGTTTTTTGAGATGGTCTGCATAGGGCATATGTTTGAGGCCAGTAATCCTCTTTGTGAGGTATTTCTGTGGTCTTTCCAGTTGTTGTAGATGTCTTGTGAGGTACATACCAAAAGGGATGTTGTACTCTATAATGGGTCTAATGAGTGATGAGTAGAGGGGAACAATGATCTCTTTTTTTCTGGATGAGAATCCTTTTGTGATGAGATGAGCCACATAGAAGGATTTCCTGACCACTGTGGTGATGTAATTATCAAAGGAGAGACTACTGTCCACCTGTGTCCCAAGGTCTCTTATCACATTTTCGGCATTAAGTAGACTACCAGTTATGTGGTAGTTCATGGGTACAGAGTTTTTACCAAAGGGGATGACAATACACTTTTTGGCATTGAGCTTCAGGCCATGGCTTTGACACCAGGTATCTGTCTCATTGAGGCCCTTTTGTAGTTTGTCCACATCGTTAGGAGTTTCGATTATGGCTCCTAGTTTGCAGTCATCTGCAAACTTTGTTAGCTGAAGACCTTCTGTGTTGGCCTGCACTTCAGAGAAGTAGATACCAAACAGGAGAGGACCCAGGACTGAACCCTGTGGTACTCCACTTGTCATTGGTCTGATGTCGGATTTGGAATCCGCTACTTTCACAGTGTGGGTTCTGTCCATGAGCCAGTTGGCAACCCATCTTGTGACATAGGGATTTATACCTAGTTTAGTGAGCTTATCTATAATTCCAGAGTGGGGGATGGTGTCGAAAGCCTTGGCGAGATCTAGATAAGCTGTGTGAACCATTTTACCCTGATCTGTGGCTTTGGTGACTGCTTCAAAGAAGTCAATCAGGTTTAGGAGACATGATCTGCCTTTTACAAATCCAAACTGTGTAGGGTCCAGAGTTTGGAGATTACCAATGTCTTTGTTTATGAGTTCCATGATGATACGTTCCATGGCCTTGCAGAACAGGCTCTTCAGGCTAATGGGGCGGTAGTTCCCGGGGTCCATCATGGCTCCCCCTTTGTGGAGTGGGATAATCGAAAGTAAAATATCTAAACCAAAAAATATGGAACATTCAGAACAACAATTTTTTTCCCATGGAAAAAAATTGATATCCCGAAACACATACACACAACACAAGCACACCAAACAAACAGCAGTCCACACACATACACTTAAAATCCTACATCTAACCCTACACTAAACTGTACATACACTAACAATCCACTTACCTTAACCCAAACCCTAACCCTAAGGTCCGTCACTATCACACACTCACCTAACCCGCGCCCTAACCCTAACTCACTTATTCCACCCCTAACCCTAAAGTCTGTCACTATCGCACACTCACCTGACCCGCGCCCTAACCCTAACTCACTTAACCCGCCCCTAACCCTAACTCACCTAACCCGTGTCCTTAACCCTAACATCCACACAATTGCACACTTACCTGAACCCGACCTGTAACTTTCCACCACAGCACTGAAAATAGCGAAGCCACAAAAACGGCCAACTGAATTCTTTCCCTAGGAAAGAATTCGGTGTTCTGCAGCTTCGCTATTTTCAGCATTCGCTGAATAGGGGTCGATATTAGAACATCTGAAGTTTTAAAACTTCGATGTTCTGATATAGACCCGCCAGTGATATGCAAATATAATTCATAAGTTGTGGCAAGCTAATTCAGTACCTTCTAAATGCCATGTATCCTGACAAGGTATTATCATAATCCCAAGAAAAAACTTATATTCCTAATATTCTCCTGTTTTTAGATGGTAATATGTAACACTTCTTACATTTCCTGTAAAGCTAGTGAAATTATTTTCAGTCCTGTGAAGCAGGGATGTCATACTCTAATCTGTATCATTTTAACTCTGTTAAGACAAATTAACTATTGCATGGATAAAGCACTATTGATATAAATGATGATTATAGCATGTTATTTTCCATTTAGGTGATTCTTGAGGAGCTTCCTCCAGAATTTGCTGCTGCAGCAGAGGAGTACAATGATGTGGTTGACAAAATATTTGGCACTTTTTTACTCTCTACCTCAAAATTTGCTGATATGGAGCAAGAGTATCGACTTCCTCTTTCAAAGATATGTAAGTACAATGTCTTCAATACTGCTCTTTTATCATAAAACAAAAAGAGTAAAATAAGTTGAATATATCAGCCTTGAATATATCTTGTTTTTCAGTCATTGCAACCTCTGTGAAGATTTCTTTCTGAAAGTAGCTGTGATTCACTGGTTTGACATGGTATAAGAATTGTTTAAATTTCAGAATTAACTAGTTGTATATGTCCCACCTTGCTGCTCTGCAACAGTTGTATACTTAACTCATTTTTGAAATTCAGGATGCAGCCATTTTTATCTGTCATTCTAATTTCTGGAACTTCCAAGATGGCTGCACACTAATCCAACAGCTTGATTTCAGCTCTCCCAGTATGAAAAAAGAAACTGAAAGATAATGGCTAGTAATCACACTACCTGGATGCCAGCAAATAAGAAACTTGGAAAGCCTGGAAGAAAATCAACTGGAAAAGGTGATGAGAAAACACTGACTGTGAAAAGTCCTGCAGCTGTTCAGCAAAGTGTAGTTTAAGCTCCAGCTTTGGTGCAAGACATGACTTCCAGTAATCTAGAGGAAAAGATAAATCAAATGTGCTCAGAGCTGATTAAAATAAACAAAATGTTAAAGGAGCATGCTGACTCAAATAACAAAAGGCTGAAAAATGGTAAAAGCTTTAAACAGCTATTCAGATGAACTGATAAAACTGCAAAAACCAGATGCTAAAATGAATAAAAGACTGACTGAGTATGAGACTGCTCAAGAAGCACTGTTTCAAAAATGGTAGAGTTAGAAGACAGAACTCACAGGGAAACCTGAGTTTTTCTGCTTTACCAGTGAAACTGGAGGGAACAGACTGTATTAATTTTATGAAAGCACACATAAGCAACTAGACAAGTATTCCATAGCACAGCTTCTTAATTGAAAGGGCACATCTTGAGTATACTCCAGACCTTGCCATGAGAAAGCAGGCAAGACCTGTGTTAGTAAAGATGCAATCATGCCAGCAGAAGGAATTGATCCTTACAAAACTGGCAACAGGGCAAAGTTTTAAAACTAGAGACATTAGAGTGTTTGTGGAAAATGATTATTCACTGTACACCAGGCAGAAGAGAAGCAAATGTATCCCATCAGTCAGGGAATGTCTATAGCAAGGTTTGAGATTCAAGCTGCTGTACCCAGCTGTCTTCAGAATATTTTTACGTGGAGGATCGAAATAATTTTGTGATATAGAACAGACTAAGGAGGAAATACAAAAGTTTTTACAACAAAAAGGGAACCATCAAACAGAAGGGGACTCTGATTCTCATTCTTCTGGTAATAAAGCATATAGAGAGACTTTGCTAGTGAAACCTTTTCCAGTGTTCTGAAGGAAAATGCTTGAGAGACAAAAGAAAGCATAGTAGCTAACTAGAAGAATTAGAGTACATTGGACTTCAACTAGAGTCAGGGTCAGGAGATGGTGAAGAACATCTAGAAGACCAGCAACATTGAAATTAGTGAATAAGTGTAAGACTATAAAGCAGCAATCACATTTTTGAAATATTGCTTTACAAGAAAAAGTGGAAAGACTGGACTTTTATAGCCCTTGTTAAACTTGTTAGAGACTGAAACATATGTGCCCTACTGCATTTCATTAATGTTTGGAAAGGACACTGAAGGGAAGGAGGGAAAAAAGAAAAGTAACTCTAAGTGAAAAAAGTTTTTGTTCCTAATAGTATTTGTATAAAACCTTTTATGATATAAATTGCATGTTATATAGAAAAGCATTTTCAGTTATTGTTGATTGTGATAAAGATACTAAACAAGTGCCTTGTTTTTCCTTCTTGTTTAGTTTTAGGAAATGTAGGCATTACAATGTAAAAAGAGAAGAAAGGCTGGGCAAAAACGTGTTTATGTTAATATGAAGTAATATTGAGTTTCTGAGGTTGGGGATGAGGTGTAAAAGTGCACAGATTATAATATATGTAGAGATGACATGTTCTCTCTTACTGTTGAATAGGTGAATGTCTGAATTAAGGCATTTGGCTTAATCAAATAATTATTTTGTGTAATCAAGTACATAAAAGGACACTGATTGTAATCAGAAGCTTCCATTTGGCAAATAAATGTTCAGTGTAAGTTGAGAGGTTTGCAGAGCTGTATATTTGGTACTTGTGTTTCCATGAAGACAAGTTGACTATAGTGGGAAGCAATAAAAGCCAGAACACATTTTAAGGCTAAAAATTAATGTTTTCTGAAAATATATAAGCTGTTTGTCACTTCTGGGAGGGGAATGAAGATAAGACAAGAACAGGCAGCAATTACTGTAAGAAGGAGCACAGGCTGTAAAATCCATCTTAACATGGATAATCTTAATGGTAGGTTAAGTTATGCTTGTGCGTGTGTATGCAGCTGTTAGTTTGGGACAATTGTCCTTATCAGGAGGGTTAAACTTCATTATTTCAGAATGTATATAATTTTATGTGTTTGTTTTAATTAATAGGTTCTAGAAGTGTTCTGGTGTGTGTGTGTGTGTGTGTGTGTGTGTGTGTGTGTGTGTGTGTGTGTGTGTGTGTGTGTGTGTGCGTGTGTGTGTGTGTGTGTGTGTGTGTGTGTGTGTGTGTGTGTGTGTGCGTGTGTGTGTGTGTGTGTGTGTGTGTGTGTGTGTGTGTGTGTGTGTGTGTGTGTGTTTCAAGAGTTTTCAATAAAACACAAAGTCTTGTAAAGTGTGACATAGGTTCCAATGGATATGACAAGAAACAACTATATAAGAGATTAACCTGTGAAACATTAGTGGGTGCCTGTAACACAAAAGCTGGAAATAGACAGTTATAAAAGCTGTTCTATATAATAGGTGGGAGTAATATCTTCTTATCACAATGGCTATACTAAACATATTATTTTGGAACATGAACAGTCTCACACGTATAAGCAAAAAGGAAGAAATATTTAATTATGTAAATAAATGCAGAGTGCAAATGCCAATGCTACAGGCGACACATTTGGAAATAAATGAACATGTGAATTTGATAAAGAAAGTATTTCAGGATGGATATTCAGCAGAATATCAGGGACAATGGGAAAGAGGAGTACTTATATTAATTGCTAGAGAAGCTTCAATAGTGATAGAAGAGAAAAGATAAGAAATGACAGATGTTTAGTAGTAAAAGGCTGCTGTCAAGGGATGAGGATTATGCTTGCATGTAATTATATTCCAATTAAAGCTGCTATTATAGAGCTTTAAAAATGGGAGAAAGAAATTAGCTTTCAGCAGGCAGTATTACTTGTAGGTAGGGGCTGGATTTGAGTTGCAACAATGAAGATGTATCTGGGGGCCTAGAATGGAAATATAACATAAGAGGGTAGATTTCTGAAGAAATTAATGAAAATATTTGGTATGGAAGACGTGAATTCAGTAGTAGGAACTCAGACAGAATTTATATATTATATCTCAGTGTACAATAACTGGGCTAAACTGGACAGAAGTTAGATAGGAACATATGCTTTCAATTGAGAACTTTGACACACATCTAGTAACTATTTCAGACCATGCACCAATAATTACTGAGATAAACATGCGGGGTAATGAAATAAAGATGAGACGCTGTTGCTTCCCCACCTACGTGTTAAAAGGAGAGGAATTTAAGAATGGGTAGTGATGGAGTTATTAGGGAGGATAGAAAGTACTCCAGAAATTTTAGCTGGTAAGTGGGATGAAATAAAAGTGTTGTTTAAAAATAGGTTAGAAATAAAAGAAAAGGAGATATGGTTAAGAAGTAACAAGAATTATTTAGAAGAACTTGCAAAGATTTAAGTGTTGCAGAATAAGAGGAATGTCACAGAACAAGAGGAGGCTCAACTGCAGAGTGCTAAAGAAAATAAGGGATTACGTCGATAATATGTATGAGTTTAGAAAGGTTACTGTTAAGCAGCTGTTTTTGATAATAAGTCTAAAGCACAAAAACTTTTGGCACAACAACGTAGGCAGAAAGTGCTGTTGCCATACTTTGGGATCCTATAACAAGGAAAATAACAAGAGTTCCTGTAGAGATATTTAAACTATCTCAAAAATGTTATGAAAATTTGTATAAAGCAGAGTGGGGAAATCAAGAAAAAACAGAAATGGAAATATTTATAAAATATTTAAGTATACAGATTTAAGTATACCAAGGATAGAGGTAGATGAGGCTCAACAATTAACAGTTAATTTAGGAGGAGATGAGATAAAAATTATGGTGTATCTGAAGGGAAGGCTCCAGGAATAAGTGGTATTCTGGTGGAGGTCTAGTAGCTAGGAGGGAAGAAGAGATAAGGACCTGGAAGGTTTTGGTTAATACTATTTTAAAAGGAGGGGAAGTATCAGCTTCCAAGAAAAAAGCTGTGGTGCCTGTAGTACCTAACAATGGCAAATATCCTTTCATATCCATCTTCATATAGGCCCATTTCAGTTTTATGCCATGATTATAAAGTGTTTATGCCTATGATGGCTAAAATAATGGCAAAGGTGTATAGATATGGATCAGTGTTGCTTTGTGGAGGGAAGGCAAACATTTGACAACATTAATAGAACAATGATGATCCAGAGGGAAGCAGAATGTAAGAATATACCACTGTTATTGGATCTTGATGCAGAGAAAACATTCAACAGAGTATGCTGGGATTTTATGAGTAGGGCAATGGAAGCATTTGCATTTCGTTATACAGTAATAAGATTAATTATAACCATATGTGAGAGATTAGCAGCAAAATTCAAAGTAGGAAAGTTGCTGTCTGATAAGTTGTGTGTGAACAGAAGAAACAGGCAGGAGTGTCCTCTTTCTCTTTCTTATTTGCATTACATTTAAAACCATTGGCAAAGAAAATAAGAAACTTAGAAATTCAAGGATATAATTGGTATGGTATTCAAGAAAACGTGGCTTTAATTGCAGATGTTATTATTTTGTACCTGATAAAACCAGGAAATGACATTTCAGGGTTGTGGAACATTCTGTGACTTTTTTTAGGATATAAAATTAATGAAGATAGAACAAAGGCTATAACTGTAAACTATGTATACACTCACACATGAATTGGTTCAGCATACACATATTTATGGGGGCCTGATAAAATTAAGATTTTAGGAATATGGGTTGAAATGGATTATGTTATGGCTGCTAAGGATATTTGGGAAGATCTGAAAAAAAAGATAATACAAAAACTGAGAAACTGGAAGCTGTTGCTTGTGGATATGTACCACAAGATACAAACAGTGACAATGTTTTTAGTTCCTTTAGATATATGCACAGGTCATATATATATTAGCAACCAGAGGAGAAGTTCTGGATCATTATTAAGAAAGAGTTGAATTATTTTTATCTGGGAAGGGAAGAGGGCAAGAGTTAAAAGGGATAAGTTTATCTTTCCAACAGAACAAGGATGTTTAGGATTGCCTGTTTGAAGGGATATTTTAGAGCTACACTGTTAAGGTTCTTATTCATAACACAAACAGAAAGCTACAATTCAAAGTGGGAAGGGATGATGATGAAGCGAGGACAGGAGTTCAAGAAATAAGGAAAGAGTGGGATTTTGGACGTAGATCCTTAAGGGGGATAACAACAACCATACAGAATATTATATTCATTAAGTAGCAGAAAGTATTTTAAGAACTAAGCCAACATGGGAATGGAACAAGGAGATTCTGCAAGTAAGGATGACTGCAATTAGGGGTACAGGGAATAGGCAAGAGGAGGGATGGAATGTATTGGAGGAATCTGTAAAAGGACCTAAGGTATTGGGAAGAAATAATTAGAAAGGGAATATAATAGAATAGGAAAAGGCCAAGAAGATATTTGGACTGCAGGCTAGAGACTGCCTTTCCTATCAGGGACTAGTATAATATAGGCAAAGAGAAAGGGATGGGGGAATCGTAAGTGTGAGACCTGCTCTGATTGACTTTTTGTTGAATTTAGAATAGAAGCTGCAGTTAAAAAGGGATAATTAGTGGGGCATATAAATTAATGCAAAATAACTATAGGAATCAATTAGGAAGGTCAGAAAAGATTGGGAAGAGATTTTAGATAAGCAATTCACAAAGAAACAATGGGAAGATATATGCATGGCTTCCAAATATGCATCAAAATCTGGAAAATGTAGGATTTTTGCCTGGAAATGTTTCCATAGGTACTTTTATTCCCCAAGCAGACTCCAAAAAATTTTTCCTTAGGTCGATGGGAAGTGTTGGAGATGGAATGAGGAAGAAGCAGGTACTGGAAGCATAGGTTCTTTGAGTGTAATGAGTTGGCAGACATTAAAAGTTCCTGACAGAGTACTCTGTCAGAAATACTGTGCGAGCAAATAAGTTAACTAAGGATTTTTTTTTTTTTATTTTGGATACAAGGATCTGAATTTCCTAGACATAGTCAGGTCTTGTTAAGTTTAATTCTGATGGCTGCCAAAGAAGCAATTACTGGAAAGTAGAAGTTGATATTTAAACAAACCTTTATTGAAGTATTGTAGCAGAGATAAAAGAACAGGAAGCAGGATCTTTAGAAAAGGGTGGGAATAAATTGCATAAAACAATAGAAACCTTTTGAAACAATGCTTGCAGAAAATGTTTTGGAGGAGGAATGAGGTTTATGAGAAGGCAGGAATTAAACAATTTATGTAATTTTGGTTTGATTATATTCTGTAGACAGTAGATGTGAAGTATAGTGCTTATAAATATGAACTTGTTAATATGGTTTAATTACTTTTATATAAATGTAAATTTGCCTATGATAATTCAATAAATATGTTTTTAAAAAGCTATGTATATTAAAACATTTTACTAGAGTACTTGTTCTTTCAGTTTGTTACACTGTTGATATGACTGCTAATGTTAATATGGTAGAAAACTTGTTTTTTTCATCAAGATGAGCATTTTCGACTGCATACAAAAAAGGCCATTACTTAAGATGATTTTTCATCTGAGCAATTGTACCCAGTTATACTTCATTCAAATGAGCAGTAGATATATTGCCACCCTCACATTGTCACAGTGTTTTTGTATTTTTTTTTCCACCTATGTTATTCTTTGTATAATAATACAGAAAAAAAGCTTCTGATACCTGCAAATATATAAAGAATATTATATTCATAATGTAGCAGAAAGTATTCTAAGAACTAAGCCAATACAAGAATGGACCAAGGAGATTCTCCAAGTAAGGATGACTGCAATTGGGGTACAGGGAATAGGCAAGAGGAGGCATGGAATGTATTGGAGGAAGCTGGAAAAGGACCTAAGGTATTGGGAAGAAATAATTAGAAAGGGAATGTAATAGCACAGGAAGAAGCCAAGAAGATATTTGGACTGCAGGCTAGAGATTGCCTTCCCTATCATGGACTGGTATCATAATATAGGCAAAGAGAAAGGGATGGGGGAATTGTAAGTGTGAGACCTGCTCTGGTTGAGTTTTCGTTGAATTTAGAATAGAAGCTGCAGTTAAAACTTTTAAAGCAGTATGGATTTGTTAATACATTTCTACATAGGTTCATAGGTAGGTACTAGACTAGCTGCGTTTGTGCACCATTTTAAGCCTAACTAACTTCTCCGTGTGCTCAGAATAACTTATTCCATTTGGTTATAGACTGGCCTTACCTATCCCATAGTTAATAATTAAATATCAGCCCTAGTGAAAATGACCAGGATTGTACCATAGATAATTTAAGGGGACATGTGCATGCGATAAAACATTTAGGAGCTGCATCTGTCCATTAGTAGTACAACGGGCAGTCCTGGGGTAAATTTTCTGAACCCCATCCATAGATTTAAGTTGCACTTGAAAATAGATGAAGATGAACTTTGCTATATGTGGATGGGGAGTCTATTCCATCCTCTGCAAAATATACCTGTCCCGCCGAACTGCTCTGTTGATTTTGTAGAAAAGATTTAGATCCCTAGACCACATATTTCTGATCCACTTGACTTGCTGATGTGCAGTAAATCCATCAGTAATGGGATAGAGAATGCCTTATATGCCAGACACAGGTCACCTATTAGCAGTCTGTAGGATACCAAGTATAGTGACTGGGCTTTTGAGTCAGTCCATGTAGGATATGTTATTTATGCTTTGTATCCTCTCAGTAAGGTATCCCTGTGGGCATTCCAGTTGTTGCATGTATCTGGATAGATACATGCTAAAAGGGCATTATATTCAATGATTGTCCTAGTTAGGCCCGAGTATATGGGAAAAATGGCATCCCTAGATCTAGACATAATCCCCTTGTTCATAAGGGATTTATATATCATTTTCAGTTAATGGATTCAAACATCACCATTGCTTTATCAGCCTGGAAGATTTTATTTTAAGAAGCTGTAATTGAGACCTGTTGATGTGACTTGAGTAATACATGAAGAGTGGGATACTGCTGTGGAATCATAAACTAAAGAAGAGAATAAACTGAGACATCACTGGAGATGTGAGGGATACTAGTTCTAAACAGGAAGCTTGAGAGGCAAATGTTTGCATTAACTCTGTGGAAGTAACCATGCAAGTAGCCAATAAGATATTTTATGACACTGCTAACATTTTAAGGATGTAACATTTGATGAGTAAAAGTGGTGTACTGTTATTTAAAAGGCTTTTGTAATGTACTTATGAAAAGAATTAGCTGAACAAGTACAGATATGTGACTAAATCTACTCTTGGATCCATGTTCTTTTAAGCCACAGTGGATTGGTTAGAAATGTTCTGTAAACTGTCTGAGAATGGCAAAAATCTTTGTTGTGATGCTCTAACAACTGACAAATACATCTTATCAGCTTTTGCAGATGCAGAATCATATCATGAGACTAGTTTCCTATCACTCCTGACAAACTGCCAGAATAAAACAACAGCAGTATCACCATTTGCAACTCTTTCTGGAAACACAAACAACAATTTATTTTGTGCTTACAGAGTTGACTCGGTAAGACAATAAATATAAGGTTGTCAATATCTTTCTTGCATAGTTGTAGTATTTGTATGAAATATTGCAATATGGTAATATCCTTTTGTTGTTTAGCCTTCAAAGCTGTTACATAGGATGTTATAGATACAAAGGAATATGTTATTCTTGAAGTGCATTTGTTAGGCAATTTTAATTTGTTTCTTGGCTAAGCATAGTGGTAATCATGGAGCCTTTTCAGCCACCATGCAGGTCAAATTGACAAGGGTAAATATAATTTGTATAGCTACTTTAGAGTAGTCGGTTAACCATTATGTGTTTGGGATGAAACAAAAGATACGGTGAGAACATGCAAACTCTAAACAGACAGTGAATGGGGATCAGGACTGAATCCCAGCTGTAGGAGCTGTAGGGCAGATATCATATCCATTAGCCATTTCTATGACCTGGGATATAGACTTGTATTACTTCCAGGTCAATGAACTTTTTGTTTTACTTTCTCTTCTGTTCTCATTTTTAGGTAGCGGCTTTAGTTTCACTGATTAGTACCTTTGTCATTTCTCTCAGCTTTGATGTAACATAACAGTTGGCCAAACAGAAATGCTAAAGTGTGGATGACACTAGCTTGTCCATCCTGTAGGAGGAAGTTGATTTGTTCACATTCAAGGGCATCATCAGGTCAAGGGCCAATATATGCAGATGTGTATCTACAAGGACCAAGGAGTGCAAATCCAGCCAATGAGTGCTGTAGCTCAGTAATAGGTTCATAGGTTCATAGGTGTGTACTAAGCTAGTGGCCCTGGAGCCTTTACAAGCCTAGCCCTTAGAAGTGTCCTGGCATTTTGCCATCTGACGTTAGTTCCCAGTGCCTCTATCAAGTAGTCCACTCATCAAGATTTCTCTTGAAGAGGGTTAACGAGGTGCTCTGCTTGACATGTATGGGAAGCCTATTCCATAGCATGGGCAGTCTCTGGGTTATGAACCTGTCCCTCCAGCATGTTCTGTTGATTGTGGTAATGAGGTTGAGGTCTCTGGAGCATGTGGTGTGGAGGGATTGGGATTTCTTTAGATGTATCATTTCTAACAGAGCTGGGTCAGACAGGGCTTTGTAAGTCAAACAGAGATCACCTGTTAGTAGACGATATGAGACAGAGAATAGCTGAAGTTTTTTTGAGTTTGTCCATGTAGGACATGCATTTAAGGCCTAGGATCCTCTTCATGAGGTATATAAAATATAGGTTTACAAGACCATGCACCTATATGAGTGATCATCGCTGCAAGGCAAGATATAACACTTGCTGGGCTACAGGCAGATTGACATAACTGACATAAATACAAAAGAAAATCCCAGACCAGCTAAGAACAATGTCAGCCACCTCTTGTCCACACTACAAGTCTATTAAAGATAAGGGCTTCAACATACAGATCCTTACAAGAAAGAGAGGAACCATGACCATTCAGAATGTGGGAACAAATGTACAAGAAGAGTAATAAAAGGCCTAATAGGTTGCATTGATAAGGGGCCAAAACAAGATTATAGGTTGCATTGATAAGGGGCCAAAACAAGATTATAGTTATATAGTGTAATTCAAAACTTGGATGGTGTCCTTTATTTATTTATTTATTTTGTGGTACACACTTGGTATTTAAACTCTCTCTGTCTCAGTTATAACCTCCTTATTGTCTATACGTAAGTGCTGTTGTGCAGATTACTCCCCTCCTTTCCTCTTGCTTTCCCCCCAAGAAACTTTTAGGTCTTCTAGCTCTACTACATTAAGAGATCCTACAACATATTATCTGCTAGGCTGCTTTCCTCATTTCATTTTGTCTCATCTGGTTTCCTTTTCCAGCAAAGTGGATATGGATTATGTAATCACTGACCACTTAAGCAAAAAGACGTGTAAAAAATAAGGTTCCTGTTGATAGTTTGACAGCTTCACTGCTGATAGTCCAAAGAAATGTCACTAAAACCGCTATCAGCAAACATTTGGCTATGTTTTTATGTGGGAGTTTGTGCATGGGGCAAGCCCTTGCACCTCTTTGTGGGGAAACACTCTCCCACACCTTCCTGAGTTAAATGCACTGACTCTTAAGGTCACACAAAGTTGGAGAAAAATGTGCTCTTGACTAAAAGTGTTTTCAGTGAAATGTAATCCTACTGGCATTTGTAAATAGCACTCAGTGACTTGACATACACTTGTAAAACTCACTAGTACTAATAGGCTAAAATAAAGACTCAGATGGTGTGGGGTGCAAGCCCTCCACTCCTCAGATAGGGATATTTATCTCATGCACACCCATACATAGTATAACCAACTCCAAAGAGTAGGTTACCAGTATTCTCTTAAGCAGTTTCATAGTTATTTTTTCCCTTTTTTTCTGATTCTCCAGGTTTCTTATTTTTAGTCAGCTATATTTGGTGGTATGCTTTCCATCGCCTTTCTTCCAATGAGGCCTATTAGGTTAAAGGGTAGTCCAGAGCCTATCTTTGCACTTGTGTCATACAAAGATCTATTGCTGTCCTTTCTTTGCCTACAACAGTGTGATGATGCTGAAGCTAACCCTAGCCTGGATAGCTCCTTCTTGCAGTACATATATACAGTGCATTAGAACTGCACATACTGAATCATAGAATAACACAAATAGATTTGCCTTACTTGAAGACTGCAATCAGATGTGCAGACCTACTATGGCTATTGCTGCTGAAGCCAGTATAAAACTTTGCCTCAGGGACTGACATCTATGAATGTGATCATGAGGTCCAGAGAATTTCATTGTTTGGAACAACAAACATTACTTAGTTTAGACCAAAGATAACGAATGTTAGTATAAAGATGGAGTAATGTCTATGGGTATTTCTAGAAGGAAAATGAAACTTTCATAAAGGAGTACCATTCCTTGAGCAAGATATATTCTATTTTAGTTCAGTACCTTGCCACAAAAAATTTCAGCCATGCCATTATCTCCTAAAAAGTGTTGGACATATGAAAACCAAGAAACAAAATTATACCACTAAAATTTTCCATGGAATAATTTACATTTGTCCCCCCCCCCCCACCCCCAGTGGAAACTACCAAACAGCATGAATAACAACACAAAAAGCATCAGAAGTGGAGTTGTCACCACACATATTCCAACTGTACAAAATCAGTTTTACCCACACCAGTTAATTTTGAGGAGTTAGACATTGTGTAGTAGCATAAATTTCTAATGAATGAATGTTGTAAAGGGCAAAACTTTATGGGTATCATTCTATTGCTGCCCTAGCTGGGTAAGCACTTTTCTGTTTTCATTCTGAGAGCCAGTAATTGAAAAATGAATTTCTGAAAAGTACCGAGTATGGTGGGAAAATTTCAAAACTGTAACTCTTATTAGGTTCAGCAGTGGAGTGGAGGTGGTAGTGGTTTGATGATGTTCTTTGCAAGATCATGGTTGCAGCAGTGTTCTTATTGATTACTGCTTCAGTGGCCTACACTATGTGAGTCATATCCTGCATAGGATATAAGAAGCCAGCCAGATTCCAAACCTTTAGGGCAACTTC
>NC_056735.1:1237410491-1237482991 GCF_019279795.1 Protopterus annectens | reverse complement strand
ACACCACTAGTAAATGACCTCTTACTGGATCTGGATTCACTCATTCTAACAACATGTGTCCTGTCAGTGACCCAGTTGGCTATCCATCTGGAGACATAGGGATTTATTCCCAGTTTTGTGAGTTTATCTATAATACCCAAGTGTGGAATTGTGTGAATGCCTTAACCAGGTCAAGGTAGGCAGTATGCATCATTTTACCCTTATCCATGACCCTAGTGCCTTTCTCCAAAGAAGTCCACCAGATTGAGCAGGCAAGAGCTACCCCTTAACAAAGCCAAACTGGGTTGGGTCCATTGTTTAGAGGTTTCTTATGTTTTTTTTTTCAAGTCCTTAATTATCCTTTCCATAGCATTGTATATAAGATTAGTCAAACGTATGAGTCTTTAATTTCCTGGGTCTGTTGATAGTTACCCTTTATACATAGGGATGACTGTTGATTTCCTCCACTCCACTGGAGCAAAGCCAGTCTGGAGGCTGTAGTTGAATAGAGATCCTAGTGGGCCTGCCTCATGCTATGTAAGAGGCAACCAGCGATATTGTGGAGATCCACTGAAGTTGTGTCTTTATCTTTAGAGAGCACAGTGGTGACCTGTTCTGTGGTGATAACTGGCGGAGGAATGGTGGAGAGTATTTCTTCAGGGTAACCAGAGGTGATGGTAAGGTGAAATTTGAGCTGAATCTGTTGGTCAGCAGATTTGCTGTATCTTATGGTGTAGGTGATACCGTCTACAATTAATTCCACACATTGTTGGGTGTTGCCCTTAGATTGCAGCCATAACTGAAAAATGCCTTATGGTTATCCTTAGCATGGGAGACTATTTTGACCTCAACATTTTCTTTTGTAGACTAGACTAGACCCCTTATTTGTTTGTTTAGACTAATCAAGTGCATTTTGTTCTGTACATGTTCTCTCTTACTTCTAGACAGGATTTTTTTTTCTTTTGTTGTACAACATATTTATACTAGGGTTCCACTCGTGTGACTTGTTTTTGTGGTTTGTCCTAGGCTTATTTTGGTCTGGTACTTCCGTTTCTATGCAATTGTTTATTATGGTTATACAGGGCTTTTGTGTTTGCCTATGCTTAGGCTTCTGTGTTTTCTGGGTTTGGGTGAGCTTGGAAACTAGCTATGCCATCACTTAATAGGAATAGTTTGCCTTAGAAAAGTACTTAAAGGTTTTGAGTTAGATGGAGATTCTAGTTTTATATTTATTTCAAGAGAAACTGCCTTGTGATCTGATCTAACCATTGAGGACTGTGAAGACAGGTGAAGGCTTCCAGCCTAGCCAGTTAGAATTTTGTAGATAATTCTGTCATTTGTAAATATTAATATAAGCCACAGGCTTGTTCTCTTAAATGGAAGAAAATTTGTGTTAAATGTGGAACTGCAAAAATGTAACCACAGTGCACTCTGCTGGAAGAAAGCTGATAAGCAAGGAATCTCTGCAACTTTGATCTCCAGAGCTTGGAGTTAGTTTGTCTGGGCTACCACATTCTTTCTGTTGTTTTAACTTAAGAAAAATTACTAGAGATTACATGTGGAATGTCTTTTATTGCTGTAGCTTCCTGCAGGTGCAAAATAACAAAAGAGATGTTAAAATGTAAATGACAAGCTTCTGTTGGTCTGAGAACTAATTCAGAGGTGACAAAAATAATGTAATCTGGGAGGGTCCAGCAGAAATGTTTGTTAGTGATTTTAAAAATTATTTCTCAGAGGAAAGTCAGAACATTTGTCTTGAGAACATCCAACTCACCAGCACTGTCTATGCTCTATATGTAAGTTTATTTTAGAACTGTGTTTTCTCTTAGATATAGCTAAGAAATAGGAAAGTTAGATTTTTTTTCTGTATTGATGTCAGAACTTTTCTACTGTATTATTTTAAGCATTTCTCTGTGATCTCTGAACTCTTGATTAGCACTGTGTGGTAAGAAGCATTGTAGTATGTTTTTCTTTATTATTAAATATTTTTAAACCTTTCAACTTTGGCTGTTTTATGTAGAGATAATTTATGCTCTTGAGTACATTGCATGTATATAGTGATACTGTACCAAGCCACTCCAAGTAAGCCTCGAATGTTCAGTTACACTTACTATTTGGATAACAGTATTGCACAGTAGAATTGGATACTCTTTAATAAGGGCCTTTTTAGTAGTTGATAAATATTAGTGGGTGGTGGCAGTGATTTCTGCCTTATAGTCTGGGCAGAAAAGGGGCACAGCTGGAGAATCTATACCAGCCTTTCCCAGGAGAGTATGTGTGGTTGTATATAACACTTATCTCAAAGTGTGCATGTGTCAGCTACTTGGGAAGGGACATGAAGCACTGGTTGAACAGAGAGGGTGCTGGAGGTTTTAGCTTGCCCACTAGGCTGTGATCTGGACCCTATAGCTGTGCCTGTGGAGAGTCTTATTGGGGATGTGGAGAGAAAGGGAAAAACCAGCCCCAGACTGACTGGGATCTCTGTGTGCTCTTAAGGAAAATATTACTTTACTGTGTGCATATTTGTTATCCTCTGCTATGTGGACGCCCCTCACTGGTGCTAGTGGTGAAGACTGAGGCTCCTTGATTGCTGGGCCAGTGCGCAGGTGTCACAAGGACATGACACTTTTGGGGGTGCAATGCTCTCACATATTTGTGAGTATGAGGTCAAGGATATTTGTACCCATAATGGGAGTGCAGACAAGCTGTTCCTGGTCATTTTCATTCACAAAGTCTAGAGATCTTTGAGCCTGCATGTTAGTGGTTGTGCATGTTTCCTAGTTAATGGAAGGGCAGTTGAAATCACCCATGAGTATGATACTGGCCTGGATGGTAAGTGACTCTAGTAAATTCAAGTATGATGATGTATGGGTTTCCTTGCTCATGGTGATGGGAACTATAGCTGGTATGGATGTGGTAGTGGACTTTTCTTGTTGTTAGTTGGACATGGAGTACCTCAAGCATGTCATACTGACTGACCAGCCTTGAGGTGTACGTATCCTTTATGTAGATGGAGACACCTTCCCCTTTTGCCCTTTCATGTGTAGTGGGTGATTGGAATGTGTGAAAGGCATTATAGCCATTCATTGCAAGGATACTTCCCATGGCTTTGAACCATGTTTTAGTAACTGCACAGACATCAGCATTTGCAGGGGTGAGGAGTGCTTCCAGGGAGTATAATTTCATGCTGACTCCTAACATTGAGCAGTAATATCTTTAGCTTATCCTGAGTTAATTTTGCTATGTTGGAAGGTTTGTCTGTTTGGCATTGCCTAAAAAAGGCACTGTGATACCCGTGCACTGGCCCAGTAATCAAGGAGCCTCAATCCTCACCACTAGCACTAATGAGGGCCATCGGCATTGGGAGGATAACAAGTACACACACAGTAAAGTACAATTTCCCTTAAGAGCACACAGAGATCACAGTCAGCCTAGGTCTGGTTTCTCCCTTTCTCTGCAGATCCCCAATAAGACTCCCCACTGGTACAGCTATAGGGTACAGACCTCAGCTGAGTAGTTAAGCCAAAACCTCCAGCACCCTCTTTGTCCAACCAGTGCTTCATATCCCTGCCCAAGTAGCTGACACACACACACACACTTTGAGATTTGAGTTATATGCAAACACACAGACACTCATAGGGAAGGCTGGCACAAGTTCTCCAGCTATGCCTTCACCTGCCAAGGCTATAAGGTAGTAATCCACTGCCATCAACTACTCTTATCAGCTACTATAAAGGCCCTTAGCAAAGGGTGCCCACTTCTACTGTGCAATGTTACTGTTATCCAATTGGTAAGTGTGAGTGAGACTTGAAGGCTATTTAGGAGTGGCTACAGTATCAACAAATACATGCAGGTACTCTAAGAGCTTAAATTATCTCTACACAAAACAGTCACAGTTGAATGGTTTAAAAAAATGTAATAATAAATAATAAAAACACAAGACAATACTTATTCATTCAACGCAGTGACACTAGAGAGTTCGGAAATCACAGGAAAATACTTTAAAAAATATTGTAGGATAGTCGGACATAAATATAGAAAAAAAAGCTAGACTAATCTTACTATTTCTATCCATCTCTAAGAAAAATTACTGTTCTAAATATCTTACTTACAGTGCAAGCAAATATAGATGAAAAGCGCTGGTGAATTGTTGTCAGCTCCAGAACAAAACACAAAATGCTATTCTTTCTTTCTGTCCTTAAATTGATAATACAAAGTACTGCTGAGTCATTTTTCAGATTACATCATTCTTGTCTCTTCTCAGATTACATTTCCCAGGCTCACAGAACTTAACATTTTAACATTTGTTTTTGTAATCTGCACCTGTTAGGAGACACAGCAATAAAATACACTTTGCATGTAAAAGCTAGTAATTATCTCTTGTCTTAAAACAATAGAAAGAATTTCCAGCCCAGACATCCTGTCTCTGAGCTTGAGATCAAACAGTGATAAAATGCTCTACTTATCAGCTTTCTTCCAGCAGGGTACACTGTGGTTACATTTTTGAAGCTCAGAACATAACACAATTTTCTTACATTTATTCCACAAGCATGTGGATCATAGTAATATTTACAATGACAGAATTATTTACCAAATTCTGTCTAGCTAGGCTGGTAGCCTTCACATATCCTTCCCCCCTCCCAAAGAACTCAAGCTAGTTTTTCAAGTGACCCTTGAGAAACGTTGCTTCAGAGGGTTAGGTCTATCTGAGTATACCTTACCCCATTCCCTGTCTTGAGAGCCCATCTGCATTGGCATTGCTAATCCCACTGTGGTGCTGCACTGGCATATCATATGCTTGCAATCCTGGGATCCACCTTAGTAACTTGGAATTCTGCTGGCTGGCTTGATGTAACTGTGTTAGGGGACTCTGATCTGTAACTTCAGTGAATTTCCTTCCATACAGATAAGGCTGAAGTTTCTGCAGTGCCTACACTATGGCTAGACATTCCTTTTCTACAGCTGCATAGCATTCCTCCCTGGGTTGGAGCCTATGACTGCGATAAACCACTGGGTGCTCTTCTCCCTCTGAAGACTCTGGCTAAGTACAGCCCCCACCCCATGGTTCGAAGCATTCATCTGCACAACAAATTCTTTGCTGTAATCTGGACTGGCTAACAAAGAGGGGTCACCCCAAAGCTTCTTTAAGCTTATGGAATGCTTGCTCACATGCTGGGGTCCACACTACCATATCTGGCTTGTTTCTCCTTGTCAGGTCTGTGAGGGGAATAGCTATGGTACTGTAACTGGAGACAAACTTCCTGTAGTACCCTGCTGTCCGTAAGAATGCCCTCACCTGCTTTTTGGTAATAGGGGCAGGCCATGCCTTAATAGCTTCCACTTTGGCAGGTTCTGGCCTGATCTTACCACTCCCCACTCTATGTCCCAGGTAGGAGATCTATGCCATACTCACCCGACATTTGCTGGGCTTAATGGTCAACCCTGCCCTCTGCAGTCTGCCCAGAACCTCTCTGACATGCTGAAGGTGATCTTGCCAGGAATGGCTGTAGATGGCAATATCATCTAGGTAAGCAAGGGCAAACCCTCCTGCTAGAATATGATCTACCAGCCTCTGGAAAGTCACTGGGGAGTTTTTCATCCCAAAGGGCATCTTTGTGAACTCATACAAGCCAAAAGGAGTCACAAGGGCTGACCACTCTCTAGCACTGGTAGTCAAGGGCACCTGGCAGTAACCCATGTTAAGATCAATGGTGGTAAGATACTTATCCCAGCTGCTCTAGGGCTTCATCTGTTCTAGGCATGGGGTAAGCATCTGACTCTGTGTGACTATTTAATTTCCTGTAGTTCACACAGAACCTGGTGCTGCTATCCTTCTTTGGCAACAGCACCACTGGGGAGGCCCAGAGACTGCTGGACTCTTGAATTATCCTTAGTTCTAACATTTCCTGTATCTCCTCCCTCAGAGTCTGTTTGATTCTCTCAGGCATCCTGTAAGGGGCCTGCCTAATAGGTCTTTGGGGTCCTGTATCCATCTGGTGCTGCACCAGGTGGGTGCACCCTGGTTTCCCAGTGAACATGTCCCTAACTTCCTGTAACACTGCTCGATTTCTCCTACCTAGGTTTGAGAAATCTAGCAGTGTTACAGGAGGTTAGGGACATGTAACACTGCCCGATTTCTCCTACCTTGGTTTGAGAAATCGAGCAGTGTTACATGTCCCTAACCTCCTGTAACACTGTTTGATTTCTCAAACCTAGGTAGGAGATAGCTTTTGGGCCATTGCTACCCCTTCCCCTGAGCTGTCAGTCCAAGCCTCACTGAGGAGATTAGTCACCATCTCCCTCAGACTACTAGTGCAATCCACTGCAAATGCTGAGCACAAAGGCCTCCCTGTCATGATAAGGTTTCATCATGTTAACATGGTACAATTTGTGGCCCTGCCTCCTGCCTAGCAGTTCTACCATGTAGTTAACATCACTGACCTTCTTTACCACATTGTAGGTTCCCTCCCAAGCTGCCTGCAGATTGTTGTGTCTGACAGGAATGAGAGCCATTACCTGCTACCCTACAGCATACTCTCTAGATCGAGCATTTATGTCATACCAGACATTTTTCTGCTGTTGAACTTCTGCCAGGATGTCCTGGACCAAGCCCATGAGTTCCCTGAGCTTTGTCCTGAGGTTTAGGACATAAGCCACAACAGACACCTTGTGAGATTCACACTCACCTTCCCACTCATCATGAATTAAGTCTAGAGGTCCCCTCACCCTGTGCCCATACAGCAACTCAAAGAGTGAAAAAACCTGCGGATTCCTGGGAAACCTCTCTGTTTGCAAACAACAGATAGAGCAAATATTTGTCTCACTCCCTCTTAAACTGGTCTGCAAATGCCCGTAGCATGCACTTAAGTGTAGAGTTTAACCTCTCAACAAGACCATTAGTCTGGAGGTGGTAGGGGGTGGTTTTCATGGGCTTCAGCCCACAGTACTTCCACAGACAGGCCAGCAGGTCTGACATGATATTGGCACCTCTGTCAGTCAGTATTTCTTTTGGGAACCTACCCTGCTGAAAATCTGAAACAAAGCATTTGCCACCTTTTCTGCCTCAATGGGAGACAAAGCCACTCCCTCAGGGTATCTTGTAGCCTAATCTACTACCACTAGGTTATACTTTTTTCCCTATGGAACTTGGTGTAGTCAGAGGCCCCACAATATCCATAGCGACCCTCTGAAATGGCTCTTCAATCACAGGCAAAGGCATCAAAGGAGCTTTCACCTTATCACCTGCCTTGTCCACCTTTTGGCACTGCTCACAGTTCCTACACCCTGTTACATCTCTGGAAATTCCAGGCCAATTGAAGTTTTGCATAATACATCTCTTTGTATGTCTTATGCCCATATGAACTGCAAAAGGAATATCATGGGATATGGAGAGAAGTGTCAGATGGTAGGCTCTAGGCACTACCAATTGCTGTATCTCCCCCCTCTAGCCCTCCTTCAGGGGTCCACTCTCTATACAGTAATCCTTTGTCCCAGAATACAGATTCCCCCTTCCCTTGAGAATCAGGTGCCTCCCTAGCTACCTGCCTCAGACCTTGTAATGTAGGGTCTGAGAGCTGAGCCTGTCTCAACTTTCTCTTTTTAACCCTTCCCAGCTCCCTTTCCACAGGAAGTCAGGTATCCTCTGACAGTGGTGCCTCACTGTCAGCCTGGATACTACTACTCACCTTTACCTTTGCAGTCACTCTGTACAAGGGAACATAAGTACCCACAAGCAGCTGTGGCTCACCTTCAGTCTCACTGCTACAGGGTAGCTCCCCTCCCTTAAGTAACCACCTCACCAGTCCTGGCTGCAAGTATGTGGTCTGTCTGGGCCTCCTCCAGGCTACCACACCCACATGCTTGTCTCCAAGCTTCACTGCATGTAACTGCATAAACACATGGTACTGGCTCATCCAAATCCTTCCATATCAGGGCATCTGCAATATGGTAGTTTGGTACCCCTGTTGTCTCAAGACAAACTACTATTGGTATTTTTTCATTCTCACTTACTGGCTCACTTACGTTTTTGTTCCCCATCTTCCAACTGTGGACATCTATATGTCACATGGCCCCACTGGTTGAATTCAAAACATTTATCCCTAGGTCCTGGACATGTACATGGGCTAGTAGCTTCCCTGCTACTGGCAGATTCTGTTGGGGCAGTCTGGGCTGCCCACCATGGATTCCCTTAAACCCATGAGCAGCACTGGGTGGCCCTTTCCTGTGCAGTGATGCCCTGCTTGCTAGGTATAGCTCTCCCTTATTCCCCGACTCAACTACAGTAAGTTATTGTCTATCAGCTAACCAGATCCTCCTGTCCTCAGGCAAAGTGCTAAAGACTTGTTCCCTCACCAAAAAGTCTGACAGCCCTTCAAAAGTGGTGACCTGACATACACTCACCCACCTTTGAAAATAAGTGCTTAGTTCAGCAACATATTCACACACATTTTCATCTGCCTTGTGTCTATGCTCACTAAACTTTTTCCTATAAGCTTCAGGTGTTAGTTTAAAAATTCTACCAAACAATTCTTTACAACATTATAGTTTAAAAAATTATGATCAGATAACTTGGACAACACAGTTACAGCATTGATGGACCCAAGGAAGGCACGACTCTCCAGGCCAGTAGCTATGCCAATTCGGTAATGGCCATATGGGAGGACAAATATATTTTCAATGGACCTTATAAACAACAAGTAGTATTTTACAGAAGGTTCATCGATGATTTGTTCATTCTGTGGAATGGAACAGAAGACAAACTCAGGGAATTTGATAAATATATTAATAATACTACAGTATTTTTAAGATTTACTTCTAATGTTTCCTCTAGTAAAATAGATTTCTTGGATGGTACTGTAGAGATGGATGGTAATGGGGGTTTATTTACTAGATTATATAGGAAGTCCTGTCATGTTAATCATTTATTAGCTGGAGACAGTATGCACCCCCAACATTTTTCAGAATGCTGTCAGGAACCAAATATTTAGAGCTTCCAGGCTGAATGTGTGGGACAGTGATTTTGACTACCAACTTAATACTGTACACACAGAATTGGTTGTAGAGGTTATGACATGCACAATATTTTAAGGAACATAGGTGAGGTGCAGTCTCTTAGATCTAGCACAGCTATAACTTATTTTTCTAGACAGACATACCAGGTAGTGAAGGACAAAACAAAAGACTATAAATTTAGGGTTCCCTTATATTATTCTTCTGATGTTTCTTCCTACATGAAAGTCATTAAGAGACACTGGGGAATTTTAACAATGGACCATGATATCTGTAAGTTGATAGACACCACCCCCAGATTTCTTTTTAGAAATATGAAATCATTGAAAAGGCAGCTTTGTTACCCCACCATGGATACTGTGCAGCATAAAAATAAAGTTATGTTGTCCTGTGGTAGGTGTTCATTGTGCTCATATGTTGATAGCAGTGTACAATTTACACATCCAGACCAAAAAAGAGATTATGAGTTTCATATATTTGCTACATTGCCGTACGGAACATGTTGTTTATTTAGCCCACTGTAAGGAATGTTCCAAATTTTATATAGGAAAGACTGATAGGGCTTTAAGGGAGAGGATGAAGGAGCATGTTTATTATATACAAAAGGGAAGCACAACTAGTGCTTTGTCAAAACATGTACTGACTACTGATTCTAGGCACACATTCAAATTTCTTGTTATTGGTAGAGTCTTTGAGTGCATAAGGAGTGGAGATATAAGAACTCAAACAGAACAGATGGATTATCAGGCTAAGGGGAGATTTTGGGCATGAGTTGAATGAGTTTGTACCCATTAAACCCAAATTGAAGTCAAGATCACTAGCCAGATGAGAGTATTTGTCTTTGCATCTGGAATTATATATCTTTGTTTTCTTGTTAACTAAATTAGTATTTTTATTTGCTTATAAGAAGTTTTATACAGTTATTATATAGTTTTTATGTTGCATTTATATGTATACGTTTTATATGCTGTTTAAACAGCATACATTTTAGCTGTGTTTCTTTAAATTTTGTGGTCATGTGACTCAACACTGTTTCACTTCTCTGTTTCAAGCTAGTTTGGTATAATGTGTTTGTTATTTGATGAAGCAGTAGTAGCTGCAAAAGTGCTTATGACTTAACAATAAGTTAAGTTTTTAACCTAGAGAGTCATGTCTTCCTTGGGTCCATTAGTGTTCTTGGATTATTTGCTTTTATTTTTGTTGGACTCTGCTGTTCTGGGAAGTTGGTGGTACTTTTTCTTTGACAGTTACAGCTTTACCATGGAGTAAAGGAGGTCAGGAACCATACCCAGAGCCTTTGGTCAACATCATACTGTTTACATACCCTCTCAAACGTGAATTAAACTATCAAAATTATCCCCCTCTGTAAACTGTGGAAGAAATTTATTGAGCTTTGTTGCTTCTGCTGTTTGATTACTCCCTTCCCCATTACCTCCATGACTCTGGTGAAGAGTCAGCATCTCCATTTTGTGCTGCCTCTGCCTCTCCTTCTCCTCAACTTCCAGGCATAGCAGTTTCTCATTCTCTTCAGCCTGCAGACTTCGCTGTTTCTCTGCTGCTTCTGTTTCCAACCGTTTGGCCTCTAACTCAAGTCTCTTTAACTCCAGATAGATTTTTAAGTCTTCTTTAGAAAAGATGAGTTGTCCATTCTCTGAGTATTGTACATCTCTACGGCCAGTCTGATCATCCTCCTGGTTGCTATTTTCTGATACTGATGGGACCAAAGCTGCAATCATGTCTACTTTAGTCAGGTTGCCATGCACCAGTCCTTTAGCCTGCACATCTCAGCCAACTGGCTCCTTGTCACCTTTCCGTACTCCTCTGCTGACATGCTTGCCTGCTCTCCCTGACTAACTAAGCTAACAAAAGAAATAAAACATTGTGATCTGAACTCAGAATATTCACTGCATAGCTAATTTAGAGTACAAAAACACCTTCAGTGACTACTGTACATAAACTACAGGAATTCACCATCCACACCACTACAAGCCAATTGATATGTGATGTGGGTAACTCACCACTACCAACCAATTAATATTTGCTGTGGATATCCCACCACTGTCAAACAATTAATATGTGATGCCCGTGCACTGGTTCAGTAATCAAGGAGCCTCAATCCTCACCACTAGCACCAGTGAGGGGCATCTGCATTGGGAGGATTACAAGTACACACACAGTAAAGTACAATTTCCCTTAAGAGCACACAGAGATCAAAGTCAGTCTGGAGCTGGTCTCTCCCTTTCTCTTCAGATCCCCAGTAAGACTCCCCACTGGCACAGCTATAGGGTACAGATCTGAGTCAAGTAGTCAAGCCAAAACCTCCAGCACCCTCTCGACCCAACCAGTGCTTCGTATCCCTGCCCAAGTAGCTGACACACACACACACACACACACACACACACACACACACACACACACACACACTTTGAGACTGAGTTATATGCAAACACACAGACACTCCTTGGGAAGGCTGGCACAGGTTCTCCAGCAATGCCCCCTCCTGCTCAGGCTATAAGGTACTAATCCACTGCCACTAACTACTCTTATCAGCTACTATAAAGGTCATTACCAAAGGGTGCCCAATTCTACTTTGCAATGTTACTGTTATCCAGTTGGTAAGTGTGATTGAGACTTGAAGGCCTTTCAGGAGTGGCTTATACAGTATAACCAAAAACATGCATGTAATCTGAGAGCTTAAATAATCTCTACACAAAACAGCCACAGTTGAAAGGTTTAAAAAAAATTAATAATAAAAACGCAAGACAATACTTATACATTCAACACCGTCACACTAGAGAGTTCAGAAATCACAGGAAAATACTTTAAAACAATATTGTAGGATAGTCTGACATAAATATAGAAAACAACTAGACTAATCGCACTATTTATATCTATCTCTAAGAGAAATTACTGTTCTAAATATCTTACAGAACAAGCAAATATAGACGAGAAGTACTGGTGAGTCAGCTCCAGAACAAAATACCACATGCTATTCTTTCTTTCTGATTTAAATTTATAATACACAGTACTGCTGAGTCATTTCAGATTACATCATTCTTGTCTCTTCTCTGATTAAGTTTCCCAAGCTCACAGAACTTAAAATTTTAACATTTGTTTTTGCAATCTGCACCTGCCAGGAAGCTACAGCAATAAGACACATTACATGTAAAACCTAGTAGTTATCTCTTGTCTTAAAACATAAGAAAGAATTTCCAGCCCAGACATTCTGTCTCCAAGCTTGAGATCAGTCATAAAATGTTTTACTTATCAGCTGTCTTCCAGCAGGGTGCACTGTGGTTAAAGTTTTGAAGCTCAGAATATAACACAATTTTCGTACATGTGTTACACAAGCCTGTGGATCATATCAAAGTTTACAATTATATAGAATTATTTACAAAATTCTATCTAGCTAGGCTGGCAGCTTTTACAGGCACTGCAGGGGGTGGTAATGTTTTGACCAATATCCAAAAGCCTAGTGATCACATGTGAAGACCATACCTGGCAAAGCATTGTGGCCTGTCAGTCAAGTTCTTCCAGGCTGACAGATATTGGACCACTTTGGAATGATACCAGTAGCTAAACCAGTTATTAAAGTCAATCATTTTCTGTTGGTATTGTGGCATCATTCTTGGAGACTGTAGAATGCTAAGGTCCTACCTCCCTGTGACACATATTCTGAAAGCTCAGTCATGTATGTCTTCATATAGTCCAGGGAGGTAGATCTTGGCTCATTTATGCCTACATGAACTATGACTAAGTAATACTGGTACTTGGGATTTTGTGACCTGAGTGCTTGCACAACTTGATGAATTCTGGCCCCTGACAGGCACTTAACTGTAACCTTCTCCTTATAAAGCCTGATGAGAAGGATATCAGTGTGTCTCACAGTGAAGTCTCATAAGTCCAAAAAATTAAGTTGTGTGGTTTTACACATTATGGTATTGGTAACTGAGACACAATGAGATGGATCTGATGGAAGGTGGTGAGATTGACAGTACTGATGTTTGTTTTTTTTTTTCAATGGATAGGTTGGCATGTGGTCACTAAAGCTGTCAAGTAAGCAGCCACTAATCCGATAATTCTGAGGTTTGTTGGTTAGTATCCAATCCAGTATAGACTGATGGGTGTAGTTTTTATCTGTCTGTGTAGGAGTTTGAATGAGTTGTGTGTAGCCATAGAGATTGATGTGATTGCTAGTGTTATGTGAATTACAAGTTGTCCAGCCTATATTAAAGTCACCCATAATGATAGTCTCTTGGGCTATGGAATTTTATATATACTGGATGATGTGCTCTATAGTGGAGGTGCTATTTCCAGGTGAGACATAGGTAACTATAATGGATATGAATTTGTGTTGTTAAGTTGAAGCTTAGTAGGTAGGATTTCTATGTTTTCTAGGTTATCTATGTTTAAGCTTTGTGGAAAACGTGCAAGACTACTCTTAAATAAGATAACTACCCCTCCACCTCTTTTTACCTTCCTGTTTGCTCTAATAATGTTGTAACCAGGTTGTGTAATTTCATTGTCATTAATGTGTGCTTTTAACCAGGTTTCCGTTAAAACAGCAATATCAGGGTTATAATGGGTTAGGGTGGAGTGTAATTCTTGAACTTTGTTGACTATGCTTCGTAGGTTTAGATTTAGGATTAGTATTTCGGAGCCTTTTCATGAGAGATTGGTTATGTCTTGTACTTGAGGAGGTGGTGAGGATGTTTTCTGGGGGCATGGATTTGGGTAAATGTCTCCACATTTAATAAAGTTTAGTAGCTATGGTTATTAGTGTCTGGATGAATGTTGATATATGCTTATAAAACTTAAAAAGGGTATTTTTGGAGTTTGGTTTAATATGGTGTAGTCTGTATGAGGTGTGATGGAGTTCTATTATGTTTAAGATGGATGGAGCTATTAAGCTGGAGTAGTCATTTAGGAGTGGAGAAAAGGTAAATGTAGTTTTGTGAAAAATATGAGGGGAGACTATTTGTGAATGGTAGTTTGTTAAGTGAGCAGCTGTTGTTAGCAGAGCTGGTAATATACAATGTATTGATAGCTTTTCATAATGGTAAAAAGGGTAGGGATTGGTGAAAGTTTAATATATGTGTGGTAATGGATGGGTGTTAAGATTAGCGTGGAAATGTGAGCTACTTTATAATTGAAAATTGTATAGGAGGTGATTGGTAGATAAGTGTGAGTGTGAGTGGTTAGGTTTAGAATAAATTATAGTGATTTGGGGGTGGGAGTGAATCAGAGCAGGGTAGGGGAGTGGAGTGAAGCCCAAACATAGCGAGGGCAGAATGGAGGGGGCAGAGACAAGTTCAAAGACTGCACAGCAAGGAACAATCAGTCACTTAGACTACCAGGTACTGTGAAAAGTATCTATGCAGCTGACAATTTTGTAGAGTAGGAATTCTTAGAGAAATAGAAAGCTTATGCCAGGAGTGAGTATGGAGTGGGAGAAATATGGGCAATTGTATTGGGGAAGGAGAAGACTGAGTAAAACAATGATTCCAAACTAGAAAGTATTGGGTTTAGAGAGATCTCTGGTGGGGGTGGGGGTTACCAGTAGTGTGCACTCCCTGAATACATTCTAATGAAATTTACAATCGTAGAAGGGTTAAAGCATTAACATACACTGTAATGTTCCTTTACTTTAAGTAAACCGTACACAGACTTTTGCAGATGCAGCTTGCTGGTAGAGAACTGCTATAGGGATGCCTTACAGTGTTTGTATTAGCTGACAACTGTAAATGGAAATAAAAGAAAGATTAGGAAAAGCTGACAAGAGGAGTGCTAAAGGAGGTAGGACTGTGTTTATAATTGGTGCAATATAAGAAAGGAGTGGAAGGGAAATAGGTAAAACAGTTTAATAATACTACAGTTACTAAGTTAAATTAAAAACTCTAAGCAGTAATTTGACACTAAAATATGTTCAAACAAATACAAGCATCTAGGCATACATACAGTGCTCAACCAAGATTAATGTGCAATATCCAGATTGGCCTGGATGAGCCACCACTGTAATATAAGACAGTATAACTACAACAAAATATATAGTACAAGGTATTACTACACTATAGCAGCTGAATGTCTATAAGAAATTACATTACATCTCAGTCTAAGCAGTTAAATTAGTTTGCAGTTAATTGCTTGATATTAACTTTTAACATACAGAAGTAGGAACACAACTGATAAAGCACACTATCTTCCTTTGAAACAGTGATAATTACACAATAGTGTCAATAATTACTCGGTGTAATCTGCAGCTAACCTAACCAGCGATGCTGCCTAGTGTACAGACCAGTTGCACTTTCAGCAGCGATAGTTCTGAGTGCTGTAATAATGTAATCTAGAGCTAGCTAAATACGGCAATACTGCTCAGCATGCAGATTAGTTACTTCTTGAGTAGCAGGGGAATGTGGAAATTTTCAGAGGTAGTTTTTGTAGGGAAAGCACAACTTATAGTGATTACATATACATAGCACACCACTAACTGCCGTTGGCTAAAGAGCAGTGTCAGGCAAACATGAGGTTTATATACAAGCAGAAAAAAAGCAAGTTTTAAATTAGGTAAAACTCTAAGCGAGTGCATGAAAAGCAATAAATAGAACATAAATCTTTAAGAATGCAATGGAAACAAGCAATATAAGTGCAAAATAACACCTGATTTTGTTTTTCTTGCCAAGGATGGCTTCAGAAGGAAGCAAAATCTTTCAAACTCGCTGGGAGCAGTGTCAAAGGAAAAATATACTTTAAAAATGATCAAAACATGGTAGGTTCAGGTTAAGGCACTTTAATCTTGCAGCAAGGAGACAAAAACGTGCTAATACAGTTTGTCTAACCAGAAACAGGAAATACTTTCATTTTTATACATTCTTAAACTGGTTATGTCCTACCATGCTGACGTAACAGATTACCACCTTTTTCATCATCATCTGCTGACCATCTTTCACATGAATTTCTGCTGATTTATCAATTTTTGTGTGAAACTTCCTGAGGAAAACAACATGGCCTTGATTACTCCCAGTTAGATACATGTTATGTTACTGTTCAAGGTACTATGGCTAATTCAAGCACAATGCTAGCAGTTCATTTCTCTACTAATCCTTTGTCTACTTTATCACTAAGTTACTGCAGCTGCACATGTTCCCATCCTTCGAACAGAGCTGATTGTCTAAGATCATTACATTTACAGAATATAGCATTGTTCATTCATTCGTTCCTGACCTAGCAGATAAGCACCTGCTTCTCAAGTACATTTCCAAAAAGGCATAAACATGAATATTGCTGTGCTAGCAATTACTAGGTCAGAGGGCAACTTGCAAGTTTCAGAAAGCATACTGCAGTTTTCAAAAAGCATCTTTTTCAGTCTCATATGAAACTCAATTTGTATAAAATACAGTGCATGAAAAATAGAATGAAAAGCGTATTAAAATACTTGGTTGTTAATTGGCATTAAGCATACACACATTAATACATATTTTTCTAACATTTCCCTCCTATTAATACTTTTTTATTCTATTTTCAGAAAAGAATAAACAGTTTGCTTCTTTTCCTAACCTCTTCCACTTAGGATTTGCAGTTAAGAAAGTCATTCAGTTTAAAATTTTATGAAAGGGTTTCGCATTCTAGCAGCTCTTCAAATTCAGTACTTTGATGCATAGTCTCAGATACGGATATATCTATGAATTCTTTGATTAATCTCTTCATGCAGGGGATTCCACAACAAACAGAAACTCCTATTAGGAGTAATCCTACCCCAGTGGCATTCAATATGTTCTTAAAAATGGAACCCCACCCCCCCAAATGCATTCTGGAAAAAGTCTGTCGGAGGGTTTGGGCCTGACTTGGTCATGGCCGACACTTGCTGAATCACCTCGAGATGATTGTTAATTTCATGCTGATGGTCAGGAATAAACGCACAGCATTCTTTTTTGATTAAAGCGCAAGTCCCACCCCTCGCCGCTAGGGTGAAGTCAAGAGCCATTCAGTTTTGGAGTACTACAGTTCTCATGGCATTCAGTTCATCAGTTATCAGTTCAAGAGCAGAAAAAGTCACATTACTCATTACTTCGAGAAGTTTCGACAGTTTTTGCAGCTCCCATATTGATTTAACTACACCATATGTAGGTAATATACCTGCCCAGGATATGACAGCATCACTCAAGTCCATGTGCACAAGTTTGGTTCTCACATCACGATGGTCTTTCCAGCCCACTTCGATCCATCCCACTGGATTCTCAGGTTTCTTAACAGTCTTTTTGGTCACGTCTTGGGTATTTCGAATATTTCCCTGAGGCAAAACTGCAGTGTGTCGGATGGCCGGAACCAGGTATCCCAAAAAACAACTGCCAGACCAATTCTCAGGTAACCATTTATATGCTTTTTTGCCACACACAAAATAACAGTCCTCCACCTTAGTTGTTACTTTGTTACGGAATGACTGCCCTACATGAAACATTATCTATCTATTACAGACAACTGTTTAAGAAGTACAGGATTGCGTTGTACCTGATCAAGAGTCTTATGCATAGATTTCAAAAATGAGTCATAATCTGTACTACAAGGTCCACTCAAATCGTTTGGTTTTCTATAACATTGATACTGTACTGTAACATTCCACTTACTCTATCCCACTTGGATGGTGTCATTTTTGTAAAAACATACAATTCCTTTTTGTGTCACAGGCAAATACATTGCTACTTTATCATGTGCTTTAATAGCAACTGCATCAAAAACCAGATTTTCCCAGGTCTCATTGACCCCTAGGGGGATAGCAGTCATCAATAAACCCCCGTATGCTGTTGGGACGGCCGTACAGACCCAGCAGTTCGAAACATTAAAAGTGTCAGCATACACACGTGTAATTGCCTGATAAGTGTTAAAGTTCGGATGCCAGTCTATGTTTGGTTCATTACGTCTAATCAGTTCAACTTTTGTGGCAGGAAAAAGGAGTGGCCACAACAAAAAGAACAGTGTGATTAGCATAGCAATTAAAATGATCATACTAGTTTTCTGAGGTTGCTCAATGTCTCTATTCACTCTGTACCTGGCCATTTTGTTCTTGTTGTACAACAGTAACAAAGTTTTTGTCCAATTCAAAGTTCTTAACCAGTTTACAATGCATCAAATGAATCCAGGAAGCTCGCTCTGCGATCTTGACTGCAGTGGGTGTCGACAGTAGTACCTGGTATGGTCCTTCCCACTTCGGAGAACTCCAATTCTTTTGCTTCACAATCTTCACCCAGACCCAGGTGCCTGGGGCTACTGGTGCTTCCGATTTCAGTTGTTCTTTATCTGAAACAGAATTTAACTGCAAAAGTTTGTTATTCAAAAATCGCCTCATATACCCTGCAAGTGAACTGTCAGCCTCCTGCTCTGCAGACATGAGAGGTTTCCACTGAGGTGTATAATATGCCCTCCCAAACAAAGTTTCAAAAGGAGTTAATCCCTTTGCATTTGGAACAGTTCTCATGCTCAACAGTGCTAAAGGCAAACAGTGCACCCAGTTCTTCTGTGTCTCAGTCATCAGCTTCCTAAGCTTGTTCTTCAACACCCCATTGTGTCTCTCTACTAACCCTGCAGATTGGGGGTGGTAAGCGCAGTGATTCTTTAACGATATCCCAAAATAACAACTAAGTTGCTGTACTGTTTGGTTCACGAAATGTGTACTGTTATCACTATAAATCTTTTCTGGTATACCAAATCTGGGTATAATTTCTTTAACAAGGACCTTTGCAACAATAGCTGCATCTGGATTTTTAGTTGGAAAACCTTCTACCCATTTGGAAAACATATCTATAATGATAAGGCAATACTTTTTATTCTCGCATTTATTCAATTCTATGAAATCCATACAAATAGTATGAAACGGATATGGTGGTGTAGGGAAACTCCCTTGCTTAGGCTTCAATGCCCCTTGTGCGTGATGCTTCTTACAAACATGGCATGCTGCACAAAAATTTTTTGTATAATTCGTAAATCCATAGGTTGTAAACACTCGATTCACTAACTGTACCATCCCCCCTGTTGAGACATGGCTCTGCCCATGGCTCAACAATGCTGCATATCTAAACAAATTAGATGGCAAAATTGGTTTCTTTTCCTTGGAGATGTACAGTCCCTTTTCAAGGATTGCTCCTCGTTTTATCCACTTCTGTTTTTCTACATTTGTAGTAAGTGTCTGCATTGTTTTTAACATTTCTAAATCTAAAGTTTCAAAGGGTTGTAATTCCTCACTCAAAAGAAAAGTTTCTGTGGCTGAAGCTGCCTGCTTCGCAGCTGTATCAGCCCATGCATTACCTTTTGAAATCCTATCCTGTTGCTTCATATGAGCTATGCATTTGCAAATAGCTACTTTTTTAGCTAACAGAATAGAATTTAATAGATCTAAAATAAATTGCGCATGATTAATTGGTTTACCAGTAGATGTTATCATTCCTCTATTTTTCCACTGCTGCACAAAAACATGTACAGTAGAAAAAGCATACTGACTGTCAGTATAAATGTTCACTTTCTTACCTTTTGCTAAGGTACATGCGCTTGTCAAGGCAATCAACTCTGCCGCTTGTGCAGATAAATTGTGTGGTAAAGATTTTGCTTCTAAAGTTTCATTATCAGAAATGACTGCATACCCCACTAGGATCTGTCCTGTAGGACCCCTCCTGCACGAGCCGTCCACATAGTATGTCACCTCGGCATCATCCAAGGGAACATCTGTAAGGTCTTGTCTAGGTAGTGTCTTTTGCTCAAACTCCTGCAGGCAGCAGTGCAGTTTGCCATCCGCAGGGGTTGGGAGCAAGGTTGACGGGTTCAAAGTTGTGCATCATTCAATTGTCATATGAGGTTGGCTCAACAGTATAGTCATACAGGAAAGATGTCTAGCAGGAGAAAGATATGATACTTTTTCTTGTAGTAAAATAATTGTGACTGCATGAGGCACTCTCGTGAGAGGCTGGAATAACACTACTGAGGCCGAAGCCTGCACTGCCATTACATCTGCAACTACTGCTTGTACACAGTGGGGCAGGGACCGCGCCACTGGATCTAACTGTGATGAGTAGTAAGCTATGGGGCGTTGCTTGTCCCCATGTTGCTGTGTCAATACTGATGTCATATAACCCTGCTTACAGTCTACAGTTTGAATAAATTGCTTATGATAGTTTGGTAATCCTAAAACTAAGGATGATGCTATCAGTTGTTTCAGCTTGCAGAAAGCTGCTTCTGCTTCAGGTGTCCATTGTAATAAATCCTGTGCTGCCATCAGCTTTTTGAATATTAAATCAGCCAGCGGAGCAGATTCCAAAGCATAATTTGGTATCCAGCTTTGACAAAAATTAGTAGTTCCTAGGAAGGACATCATTTCCTTCTTGGTAGTTGGTCTAGGTGCCTGTAATATTGCTGTTTTTCTCTTAGTCTAATATTCTACCTTCCTTGGATATTACATATCCCAAGTACTTAACTTGTTTTCTCCAAAGTTGTAGCTTGTCCTTGTTTACTTTGTGACCTTGAATAGCTAAAAACTGTAATAAAGCTATTGTGTCCTCTTTGCATTCTTGCTGGGTGGGGGCTGCCAGCAGAATATCGTCTACATAAAGTAAAATCTGACTACCTTTCAGTGGGAAGAATCCCGCCAGGTTGCTTGCCATTTCTTGTGCAAATATTGTTGGACTTTCACAATATCCCTGTGGTAATCATGTATATGTATACCGCTTTCCCTGAAATGTAAATGCAAACCAATATTGGCTGTCTGGGTATATCGGTATCAAGAAAAATGCATTACTAATATCTACCACAGAAAAGTATTTTTGCTCAGGCTTTAAATCATTCATTAAGGTGCGTGGGTCTGGCACCGTTGGTGCCCTGGGTATAACTGCATTGTTCACAGCTTGTAAATCTTGGACCATACGCCATTGCCCGTTTGCTTTCCTGACAGGAAATAGGGGTGTATTACATGGTGAATCAGGGGATTCTATTAAGACTCCTTCCTTAAGTAAGGCTGCTATTATAGGTTTGATTCATATCTCTGCATCCTTTCTCAAGGGATACTGCATTTTCTGGGGTCTAATTGCTGACTTTGGTGCAATAGTAACTGGTCCTGCTGTTCGTATAAATCCTACATCTGATTTCCCTGTTGACCAGAGAATGTCTGGTATGTTTCGTAAGGCTTTTTCCTCTTCTTCTAATAAGAGTAATACTCAGCTATTCTCACTAGCCTGTGAGTGTGTCTGTGTAATCCAGTTCAGTTTCTGTTTCTGCACTCCTTGTTCAGAGAGCTCTAATTCTGTCTGCTTTTCCCACCTTGTGACTTTTTCACCTAAGTCTGCCCATTTCAAATTTTTATTCTTAGTTAAGCTAACATGTGGCAATCGATTAGACTTGTAAAGTGCTAAAAATTCCTGGGGCAATGAACAGCTTACTACATTGTTTCCTTCTGCATCCCAGTACAAATTTTGTAACACTAATCTGTTTGCATGGTTCTGAAACAATTCCTGTTCATAATCTTTATCAGGTCCTGGTCTATTACAGTAATACAGAGTACAATGCAACAAATGCTGTTTGTCAATGTCGAGGGAGGGGGACTTACTGATGGCTACGTTCATCAGTTCTTTGGTTACTGCCCCTGGACCAGTTGTAACTAAGTCCTGGCTGTACCAATAATATGTCTCACCCTCTGGTCGCACTACAAAAGTATCCATTTGTCGCTGTGCTTCCATACCCTGCATGGTTGGAACTACGGCTATGCCAAATATCTGCATTAAGTCTCTACCCAAAAGGTTTACTGGGCATTTTGCAAAAACCACAATTTTACTTCTCTGGGTCATCCCTGAAACGGGGTCTGTTATCATTATGTCATGGGAGAGTGGCTCCCGATACAGCTGTCCATTAGCTGCCTTCACTAGTATATAATCTGGTGATTCTGAATCTTCCGGTAACCTGGAAGGATGTATCAGGGTCCGTGAAGCCCCCAAGTCACACAAAAATTTGACTTCTCTCCCCTCTACCAGAAGCGTCACTTCCGGTTTTGTATCTGCTAAGTAAAGCTCTAAGCTCAATAAAGCTAAGTCCAAAATTTCATCTTCTTCAATGTCTGCAAATTCATGTACATCCTCTACCCCTTCTGTCACGTCCTCTACTCCTGCTATCATATTTGCACTTGTCTTTTCCTGTTTATTTTCATTCAGTGATTCCTGACTATCATATAGTCATTCCTCATCTTCCTTATTTTCTGTATTCACCTTCTTATTTAGCCTGCAATCCCTTGCTAAATGTCCTTTTTTCCCCGCACTTAAAACATTCACCTTTTTTCTTTCTTTCTTCAGAATCTTCTGATTGCTTGTCAGATTGTTTATTTCCCTGGGCATTTTTCTTACCCTTTCTCCCAGTTTGTACTACAAATACTTCTGACCAATCTTCTGCCGAAAATACTTTAGTTTTCTTTTTCTTTTTACTATTAAAATGCCTCTCTGCATGTCTAGCATAGTCAAATAATGGCTGTAATCTACTTGTACGATGATCTACCATGTGCTTTGTAATAAAGCTGCTAATGGGAGTTATACTACCCTTCAAGAATGCATTCTTTAACTGTTGTTCATATGAGGAGTCTTGTGTCTGATTTTCTGGTATTTGCATTCTGCAGTGGTTATTAAAACATTCTAACAGTCAAGCATAATATCTATCAACTGTTTCACCTTCCTGTTGAATGCACTGATTAATGCAAGTCCAATCAGCCCTAGGCTTCCAATTTTCAGAGATTTGGTCTGTCAGACCTTTCACTCTGCCATCCAGTTCTGCATTAGTATGTGGGAGTGGTCTAAGTTGTGCATCACGAGGATTCCAGTCGCCACTGATCATGTGCCAATCTGGACCCACAATTTGTCTAACTACTTTTTCTACTTCTTCTCCATTCAAATGGTAACTTAATCTCATACCCTGTAAGTCTTCTAAAAATTTTCAAAAATTCACTTTTGGGTGGGGAATTCCCTCTGTGGCTTTCCGGATATCCTCCGGTGTCCACAGTCTATAAACCAAAAGAGTCGGATCCTGTTCTGACTGTCCTGCCTGAGGATTTGGTACGTCTATGAGCGGACATATCTCTTCTTCACTCATAGCCTGTGATTTTCTCTTTATTTCGCTTAATTCAATCTCCCTCCTCAAGTCACGTGTTTGAGACCTTGTCTCGATAGGATCCCTAACAAATGGTTGTGATTTTGCAGGAACAGCTGGGTGTAGCGGAGGTGGATCAGTCTGGTAAAGGAAGCAGAGGGTGCGAAGGAGGGGCTGTTGCTATTACCAAGTTATTGTCTTCTTTGTCTAAGAACATTGTTTTTGAATTCTTTATTCTTTGTTCCCTGCGATTTGCTTCCTCAAGCCACCTATGTACCTGAGGGACTCCTAATTGTCATTGCTTTTTTAGTTGACCTTTCGCATCCATTTTTAATTGCTTAACAAGTTTCATAAGTGCTAATTTATCTAAATTGCCATCAAATTTATACTTATCAACCCATTTTGTGTAATACTTAACATTGTCGGCACGCTGTAATTGCATATACTTCGCGTCTTCAGTTAGGGGTGGGTCTCGGGAACGTTTTGTGCACTGATTTCCCATTGTTGTCTTAGCTAAGCTGTAAATTGTTACATAACCCTTTCTATTACAAGGTACCACAGTTCTATACCTTTTCACAGTTTATCTAGAATAACTGCCTACCTATTCTGTTTCCCTGATCTATGACAAAAACAGTAACCCCTTTTTCTGTCCCTGATTGGCACATGCAAATCTACCTGACAAAAAAACAGTTCTGTAATTAGTCCATGATCTTAAAACAGAAATAAGGTGATTCCTCCTTACCTGACCCTCTGTGAGTTGATCCACCGGATCGTTGACTCGTCCTCCAATCCCAGATCAGAAACAGTGGCTGGCCTCTTTCGAACGACAATTCAGTCGGAGGTCTTTCAAAGCAGAAGAGCTGATTTGGCCTCTTCTCCGTACGGATACATGCCACCGGGCCCAATTCTGACCTAGGCCTAGAGCGAGAGGTACTTTCCAGTCCGAAGGACCAAACTGTCAAAGGAAAAATATACTTTTAAAATTATCAAAACACGGTAGGTTCAGGTTAAGGCACTTTAATCTTGCAGCAAGGGGACAAAAACGTGCTAATACAGAGTTTGTCTAACCAGAAACAGGAAATACTTTCATTTTTATACATTCTTAAACTGGTTATGTCCTACCATGTTGACGTAACAGATTACCACCTTTTTCATCATCATCTTCTGATCATCTTTCACATGAATTTCTGCTGATTTATCAATTTTTATGTGAAACTTCCTGAGGAAAACAACATGGCCTTGATTACTCCCAGTTAGATACATGTTATGTTACTATTCAAGGTACTATGGCTAATTCAAGCACAATGCTAGCAGTTCATTTCTCTAATAATCCTTTGTCTACTTTATCTCTAAGTTACTGCAGCTGCACATGTTCCCATCCTTCGAACAGAGCTGATTGTCTAAGATCATTACATTTACAGAATATAGCATTGTTCATTCATTCGTTCCTGACCTAACAGATAAGCACCTGCTTCTCAAGTACATTTCCAAAAGGCATAAACATGAATATTGCTGTGCTAGCAATTACTAGGTCAGAGGGCAACTTGCAAGTTTCAGAAAGCATACTGCAGTTTTCAAAAAGCATCTTTTTCAGTCTCATATGAAACTCAATTTGTATAAAATACAGTGCATGAAAAATAGAATGAAAAACGTATTAAAATACTTGGTTATTAATTGGCATTAAGCATACACACATTAATACATATTTTTCTAACAGCAGCATCAGACAATTAGCAGCTCTGAATAACTTAGACAAGACTCATGAAAATGTGAGGCTTATATACAAGCAGAAAAAGGCAAGTTTTAAAGTAGGTCTGCCCACAAGCCAATCGGGTAACACATGATAAGCTTTCCACAAGCAATCCCCAGCTCAGATAGGTGACATTTGCCCTCTCCTGCCAAAAGACTGCAGACTTTGATGCTCTTAATGAAAAATTACTGGTTTGGAGCCCAAGTGTTAGAAAAGCACAAAAAAAGATGCCTAAAAGCACTGATAACAGTATATGAAGTGTGAGAAAAAAAACACAGCCACTATAGCCCAGGTACCTCCATTGCAAAAAAGCAGAAATCCTATGGTAAAGAACAACCAATGCAGGCAAAGCTCAAGGTTCAGAAAGAAGCCTTTAATAAAACACACAAGCACGTTCAACAAATGCTTCTTCAGGTGTGACATAAAGTCTAAGTTACTAATACACCATATTTAACTAGTAAATTAGAATCACATGACAGCACAAGTTCCAAAATTAAAAGCATACATCCTAAAAAAATCATTCAAGAGGCATTTTATAAAAAACATCAATCTAAGGAACAAAACATGATAAAAATAAAATAAAAATAAAAACACATGAATATACCTATCCACAAAAATATATGTAAAAACATTCAAATACTTCTCATACTAAAAATATATAAACATATTAAGCCATGAAGGTAGCATATAATATATAGCCAATCACCTATTTCCTACGTAGTGGTCTGGCTTTCAAAGCAGGTCTTAATGGTATGCAATCATTCAAACCATGTCCTGCATTCGCTCTCAACCTAATGAGCCAGTGTGTTTCCATTTCCTCCGTCTGTAATCTCATATCTGCTCCTCTCTTATTACCACAATTGGCATATATATTGGGATATATATGGATATTGGCAAAGGCTCTTGCTATCCCCATAGTGCCTTTTTTAGGCAAGGCTCAAAAGACAAACCCACCTCCATAGGTATCACAAGGGATAAGAAACTAAGAGTAATGCTACTCAACGTCAGAAGTCTAAACCTCAAGATGCATGCACTCAAAACTCTCCTTAGCATGGAGAACATCGATATCTGTGTAGTAACAGAAACCTGGTTCAGGGCTCCCGAGAGCACCCCAGCACTACCAGGTTATACCTCATACCATGCTTTTCGGCCCCAAAACTTGGACCAAACCACAAAAGGAGGGGGAGTATCGATATTCATCAAAGATACCCACACCTCCAGGTTGGTGGCAAAGCACGAAGCATCAGAGACCATCCATGTGCAACTAACAGTGGGTAAAACTGCCTTCCAGTTTATAGCCTGCTACAGACCACCCTCCCAAACCCAGGAACCCCACTCGGCCTTCCTGAGAACACTGGAAAATATGAAGGTCTCTCCAAACACCATTATATTGGGTGACTTCAACTACCCAAACAAAGACTGGGAGCATTACTCTAGCTCCAACACCCTAGCCCAAAGGTTCCTAGAATTTATAGGTTCATAGGTTCATAGGTTTATACTAGGCTATCTGCCCTAAGGCATTTATAAGCCTAGCCCAAAGTTATGTGGCTTCCGCCACCCCTTATGTTAGAAATAATGTGCCCATTAGTTTGTTGTGCCTCTGTCCAGCAGTGACACAGAGATGATTCCCGGGGTAAACCTACGATCTCCCATCCACCGGTCAAGATTTCTCTTGAACAGAGCCAGCGAGGTGCTCTGCCTCACATGGACCGGGATTTTATTCCACAGTATGGGGAGTCTCTGGGTAATAAATCTATCCCTCCAGCACGTCCTATTTATATCCGTGCTAAGGTTTAAGTCACTTGCTCTAGTGGTTCTGGTGGATTTGGATTTTTTGAAGTGGAGCATGTCCATTAATTCCGGGTTGGTCATGGCCTTGTATGTCAGGCACAGGTCACCTCTGAGCAGACGGTATGCAACTGAATAGAGTTGGAGTTTCTTCAGTCTGGCAGTATATGACAGGTTTTGGAGTTCCTTTTATCCTTTTGGTGAGGAACTTTTGGGGTCTCTCCAATTGCTGCAGGTGTCGGGTGAGATACATCCCGAATGGGGCATTGTACTCGATCATTGGTCTGATAAGTGAAGAGTACAGGGGAACAATGACCTCACTTGATCTGGATGTGAATCCCTTCATGATCAGATGGGCAATGTAGAAGGTCTTTCGAACCACTTTAGCGTGAGTGTCAAACGAGAGGCCACTGTCAACCTGGATACCCAGGTCCCTGATAACCTCTTCTGTGCTTAGTGGGTTGCCACCTATATGGTAGCTTGAGGTTACCTTGTTTTTCCCGAAGGGTATGACTATACACTTTTGCGTTTAACTTCAGGCCATGGCTCTGGCACCAGCTATCAGTTTCCGTGAGACCCCTCTGAAGGATGTCTGTGTCCGATGTACTATCCACTATGGCACCCAGTTTGCAGTCATCCGCAAACTTTGTCAGCCATAGTCCTCCTATGTTTGCCTGTACTTCTGAGAAGTAGATGCCGAACAATAGGGGGCCAAGGACTGAGCCCTGTGGGACACCACTTGTAACCGGCTTGGAGTCTGACATGGCTCCAGCAACTCTAACTCTGTGGGTTCTGTCCTTTAGCCAGTTTGCAACCCATCTTGTGACATACAGGTTTACATTTAAGTTGGTAAGTTTCTCTATGATACCCGAGTGGGGTATTGTGTCGAAAGCTTTTGCAAGGTCAAGGTAGGCTGTATGGACTGCCTTTCCCTCATCAATGGCCTTGGTAACTGTTTCGAAGAAGTCGACCAAGTTCAAAAGGCAAGATCTGCCCTTGACAAAGCCAAACTGGGTTGGGTCCAAGGTCTGCAAGTCCCCTATGTCCTTGTTTATGAGTTCCATTATGATCCTCTCCATAGCTTTGCAGACCAGGCTTGTTAAGCTTATGGAGCGGTAATTACCAGGGTCCGTACAGGCACCGCCTTTGTGGAGTGGGACCACAGTTGCCGTACGCCACTCCTTGGGCACATATCCTGTGGTAAGGCTAAGATTAAACAGCTGCCTTATGTGCGGGTTTAGTTCTTCATTGAGTTCATGTAGCACACAGCCGGGGACACCATCCGGTCCCATTGATGCTGTGTTTTTAGCTTTAGAGAGAGCAGCTTTCACCTGCGCATTTGAGATGTCTGGGAGGCTACACTCTGTTGGGATAGTTATCTCTCCTTTTGGGGAGGAGAAGGGGGTGAAGTTTACGCTGAACCTGTCTGCCAGTATGTTGGCAATGTCTGTGGGTTCAGTGATTTTTGTATCATTTTGGACTAATTCTGAGCATATCTGGGAGTTTCCATCCAGGTTTCTGACATAGCTGAAGAAGGCCTTATGATTGTCTTTTGAATCTATGGCAATTTTTTCTCAAAGTTGGCCTTGGATGATTTTATGAGGGATCGTAGTTTCTTGCTAGTACTGATCAAAGATGCCTTCCCTTTTTGGGATTTTGCTCTATCATGTAATAGCTTTCTCCTCTTATTGTAAAGTTTGTTTATGGCTGGGGTCCACCAGACTGGACGTTTGCCCTTGGTGGAAAGAGTCTTGGTTTTATTTGGGATTGCCTGATCCATGCAGTCCTGAAGGTGTTCATAGAAGGCATTTGTAAGGGCTTCTGCAGCTTGGGTTGTGGTTTCCATTGGCTCGGGGGCCTTGAAGGATACCACACCTGTCTTGAGTAGTGTGAAGTTTGCTTTAGAAGTTCTTCACTGTGGTCTTTTGTTTGGGGAGGCGGGATGTGGATTTCTAGTGAGATTAGTTTATGATCTGATCTCACCAAAGAGGGATATACTTCCGGTGTGGAGCATTTTGTCCCCATGTTTGTGATGATGAGATCTAGTATATTTTCTCCTCTTGTGGGGACGGTGACTAGTTGTTCCATGGCATTTGAATTTATGAACTCCAGGAACCTTTGGGCTAGAAAGTTGGGGCTTGAGTAATGTTCCCAGTCTATATTCGGGTAGTTGAAGTCACCCAATATGATGGCGTTTGGTGATACATTTATACCCTCCAGTGTCTTCTGGAAGGCTGTGTGGGTTTCCTGATTTTGAGAGGGTGGCCTGTAGCATGCTACAAATTGTAGAGCAGTTTTGCCTATGGTTAATTGCACCTGGATGGTTTCCAATGCTTCGTGCGTAGCCACCAACCTGGAGGTGTGGGTATCCTTGATGAATATGGATACACCCCCTCCTTTTGTGGTATGGTCTGGGTTTTGGGGCCGGAACGCATGATATGAGGTAAAACCTGATAGTGCCAGGGTGCTCTCAGGAGCCTTGAACCAGGTTTCAGTCACAGCACAGACATCGATGTTCTCCATACTGAGAAGGGCCTCGAGTGCGTGCATTTTGAGATTTAGACTTCCGGCATTGAGCAGCATTACCCTTAGTTTCTTCCCGTTTTTGTTTTCTAGGGTGGTAGGTTTAGAATTTGAGCCTTGCCTAAAAAAGGCACTATGGGGTGGCAAGAGCCTTAGCCAATATCCGGAATCCCAGGGGTGACAGGTGCAAGCCATCCCTTGCGAAGCAGTGTGGCTTGTCAAGCATGTCATCCCAAGCAGACAGACACTGGATCCCCTTTGAATGACACCAGAAATTAAGCCAATTGTTAAAGCTGATCATCTTGTCACTATATTGTGGCATCATTCGTGGTGAAGGAAGGATACTGCTCAGGGTCAGGGTCATACCTGCCTGGGCTACATAATCAGAGAGCTCCTCTATGTCTCTTTTCATGTAGTCCAGGGAGGTACGTCTCAGGTCGTTCACACCAGCATATAAACTCAAATGCTATGGAACAACTTGTTACCACTCCCACAAGAGGGGAAAACATACTGGACCTGATCATTACCAACATGGGGACTCTATGCTCCAGACCAGAAGTGTATCCCTCACTGGTAAGATCAGACCATAAACTAATCTCACTGGATATTCACATCCCGATCCCACCTCCTGCCCAGAAAACCACAGTGAAAAACTTCTCTAAAGCAAATTTCACACTCCTTAAAACCGAGGTGGAATCCTTCAAAGCCCCCGGGCCTGTGGAAAATACGGCCCAGACCGCAGAATCCTTTATAAATGCATTCTATGAACACCTTCAGGAATGCATGGATCATGTGATCCCAAGCAAAACCAAGACCCAATCCTCCAAAGGCAGACGTCCTGTCTGGTGGACCCCAGCCATAAACAAACTATACAATAGAAGGAGGAAGCTACTAAATGATAGAGCAAAATCCCAAAAAGGGAAGGCATCACTGATCAGTATTAGCAAAAAACTATGGGCACTCATAAAATTGTCTAAGGCCAGCTTCGAGAGAAAAATTGCACAGGACACTAGGGATAATCACAAGGCTTTCTTTAGTTATGTTAGGAACCTGGGTGGGAATTCCCAGATATGCTCAGAATTAGTCCATAATGACAAAAAATACACTGAACCCACAGACATTGCCAACATCCTAGCTGACAGGTTCAGCGCAAACTTCTCCCCCCCCTCCCCACCAAAAGGGCAAATATCTATACCAGCAGAGTGCTGCCCCCCTGACATCTCAGATGCTCAGGTAAGAGCAGCCCTCTCCAAAGCAAAAAACACAGCATCAATGGGACCAGACGGTGTCCCAGGCTGCGTCCTAGAACTCCAAGAAGAGCTAAACCCAAATATAAAACTACTGTTCAATCTCAGCCTTACTACAGGATATGTGCCCAAAGAGTGGCGTACAGCAACAGTGGTCCCTCTTCATAAAGGTGGTGCCTCAACGGATCCTGGAAACTATCGCCCCATAAACCTGACTAGCTTGGTCTGCAAAGCTATGGAAAGGATCATCATGGACCTCATAAATAAAGATATTGGGGACCTACAGACACTGGATCCTACCCAGTTCGGCTTTGTTAAGGGCAGATCCTGCCTCTTAAACCTGGTTGATTTCTTTGAAACAGTCACCAAGGCCATTGACGAGGGGAAGGTGGTCCATACAGCCTACCTGGACCTCGCAAAAGCCTTCGATACAATACCCCATTCGGGCATTATAGATAAGCTCACCAGCTTAAATATAAACCCCTATGTCACTAGATGGATTGCAAACTAGCTGAAGGACAGAACCCACATAGTTAGAATTGCTGGAGCCATGTCAGACTTCAAACCAGTTACAAGTGGTGTCCCACAAGGCTCAGTCCTGGGACCTCTCTTGTTCGGTATATATTTCTCGGAGGTATAGACCAACATGGAAGGACTGTAGCTGACAAAGTTCGCAGATGACTGCAAACTGGGCGCCATAATCGACTCTCCAGCCGACACAAGCATCCTGCAAAAGGGCCTCATAGAAACAGACAACTGGTGCCAGAGTCATGGCCTCAAGCTGAATGCCAAAAAGTGTATAGTCATCCCCTTTGGCAAAAACAAAGTGCCCACAAATTACCACATAGGTGGTAATCCATTAAGTACAGAAGAAGTAATTAGGGACCTGGGGTCCCAAGTTGATAGCAATCTCTCATTTGACAGCCATGTGGCCAAAGTGGTTAGAAAAACATTTTATATAGCCCACCTAATCATGAAGGGATTCACATCTAGATCAGGGGAGGTCATCGTGCCTCTTTACTCATCCCTCATCAGGCCTAAAATTCAGTACAATGCCCCTTTTGGGATGTACCTTACCAGACACCTGCAGCAACTGGAAAGATCCCAAAAGTACCTCACCAAGAGGATCAAAGGGCTCAAACAGATGCCATATGCTGCCCGGTTAAAGAAACTCCAGCTCTACTCAGTGGCATACCGCCTGTTCAGAGGCGATCTGTGCCTGATGTATAAAGCCATGTCCAACCTGGAATTAATGGACATGCTGCACCTCAGAAAATCCAAATCCCATTGAGCCACGCGCTCGAGAGACTTAAACCTGAGCACTGAAATAAATAGGACATGCTGGAGGGACAGATTCATAACCCAGAGGCTCCCTTCACTCTGGAATAAAATCCCAGTCCAGGTTAGGCAGAGTCCCTCATTGACTCTCTTCAAGAGGAATCTTGATGAGTGGATGGGAGATCGTAGGTTTACCCCGGGTATCACTTCTATGTCACTGTTAGACAGAGGCACAGTATACTAACCTCGAAAAAGGGCATAGCAAAATAAATTAAAAATGGGTGGCGAAAGCCAAACACATTCTGGCTAGGCTTATAAATGCCCTAGGGCAGATAGCCTAGTATGAACCTATGAACCTAATTCATTCCTATAACTAAAAATCTAAAATTATGTGTGATGTCCGTATTCACAACATGTTTGGCTAACGCATTAAACATATTTTTCTTGCCAATATGATAAATATGTTCCCTAATCCCATCTTTGAGCATCCTATAAGTCTTCCCAACGTAACATTTATAGGTCTATATTACACACCCAAACCCTTAAACGTTCGAGTCGCTAAAGGTCGACCTTTAGCGATCAAACATTTAAATGTTCGAATATGATTGAAAATTTAAAAAAAAAAAAAAAAAAGTGAAAAAAAAAAACTAAAGGGTGTAAGCAGGGGGCAAGCCCCGCTGCACCCCCCCGCACCCCCCCCCTACTTAAATATACCAACTCTAAGATCACACTACATTGTAGGGAATGGGGAATTTCCTGTTTCCGCACTGTAGTGCACTGAAGTGCGATCTCAGAGTTGGTATATTTAAGTAGTGGGGGTGTGGGTGGTGCAGGAGGGCTTTCCCCCCTGCTAAAACCCTTTCCTTTTACTTTTTTTAAATTTTATTTTATTACATATTAGAACATTTAAGTGTTTGATCTCTAAAGGTCGACCTTTAGAGATTCGAACATTTAAGCATTCTGATATGTAATATAGACCCCCATTTGCTACATACCCTACATGTAGCTAGGTATATCACATGCATACTATTTCAAGAAGCCTTGATCTTAAAAATAAATTGTTTTCCTGTATCCGGATGTGCAAAGATAGAATTATCAATAATATATAATGTAGAGTTAACCGTGTTCTTAGTAGAGAGTGAGTATGCACCCACAATATATTTTTAGGAATGTGGTTCAAAATCAGCTCTATAGAGCTTCTAGACTCAGTGTGAGTGAACAAGATTTTCAGCAACAGCTCAACACTACTAGGACTGAGTAAGTATGCAGAATCCTGATATGATAGAGAAAAATGTAGTGGAAGTGGTGAATATGAGAGGTACCAAGAGCTAAACCTTATTTTTCTGAATGGGAACAGAATGATGGAACCCGTAAGTTGAATAGGAAATATAGTAACAAGCTGAAAGTGTCATTCAGTTACTCAAGGGATATCAGCCAGTATACTAGTATTATGAGGAATAACTGGAACATTTTAATGATGAATGAGGAGAGCAGTAGATATTTAGATTCCACACCACAGTTTATATTTAGAAATAAAAATTCCCCGAAGAGATGTCTTTGTGGTGTAAGTTATATTAATAGATCAGTATTACAAGGAAATACGTTACTCTGTTGGAAGTGTCCTTCCTGTCCATATATTATTGATAATCCTATCTTTGTACAACCAGATACAGGAGAACAATTTAATTTTAAATCAAGGCTTCTTGCAATAGTATGTATGTGATATACCTAGCTACATGTAGGATATGTGGTAAATTTTACGTCGGGAAGACTGATAGGATGCTGAAATATGGGATTAGGAAACATATTTATCATATTGGCAAGAAAAATATGTTTAATGCATTAGCCAAACATATTGTGAATATGGACATCACACATAATTTGGACTTTTTAGTTATAGAAATGAATTGAGGTAATAAGAGAGGAGCGGATATGAGATTACGAACAGAAGAAATTGAAACACTCTGGCTCATTAGGTTGAGAGCGAATGCAGGACATGGTTTGAATGATTGCATACCATTAAGACCTGCTTTGAAAGCCAGACCACTATGTAGGAAATAGGTGATTGGCTATGTTTTATATGCTACCTTCATGGCTTAATATGTTTATATATGTTTAGTATGAGATGTATTTGAACGTTTTTACATATATTTTTGTGGATAGGTATATTCATGTGTTTTTATTTTTTATTTTATTTTTATTATGTTTTGTTTCTTAGATTGATTTTTTTATAAAATGCCTCTTGAATGATTTTTTAGGATGTATGCCTTTAATTTTGGAACTTGCGCTGTCATGTGATTCTAACTTACTAGATAAATATGGTGTATTAGTAACTTAGACTTTATGTCACACCTGAAGAAGCATATGGTGAAAGCGCTTGTGTGTTTTATTAAAGGCCTGATGTCCTTCAAGTATGCAACTGCAGTCCTGACATATGGGTTGTCCTGCCTCAGGCAGCCTTTCGGTCGGCCGGATTCCAAAGTCTGGGTCCGGCGCCGGCTGATGTCGCCTCCTCCCCGACGTCAGAGCGGCTGGGGTATAAAAGCGTCAGCCGGCACCATCTTCTTCAGTCTTTCTTGCCGCGCGGTGCCCGAAGCGAAAGCAGTTCGCAAGTGCCGGTCAGCCAGCTCCTGTGTTTTCAGCTACCGAAGTCATCAAAAAAGCGAAGTACCCAGTTGGGGACCTTTTCTTGCCTCAGCCGATGTCAGATAAAACTGTAAAAGTTAACAATTGTTTGTCTTGTGGGAAACAAATACCTCATAAGGATTTCCACTCTTACTGCCTACCCTGCCTCGCCAGACCACGACGTCTTGGCCTGTACTGCCTATGCTTCCTTTAATAAACGCACTCTTAGGCGTCGGGCAGAGTTTGCAGAAGACTTTTTTGGGGAAACTTTTTGTTATAACATGCCGTTGGAGCTTCCGACAGCACATATTTCTAAAAAACGGAAGGATCGGGACCGACACTCGCAGTCCGTGGTTCCAACCGACACCACGCTCAGGCCTACCACGAGTGTCTCAGTCTCCTCCGAGGCGGTTACACAACTGCTCCAGACTGATGACACCGTTTTACCGGTGACTTCGGTCCCGGAGGCCAGCTCTGTGCCGGTTATTGAATTTCCTCCCGAAACCGAAGCCCAGGAAATATCCGACACCATTTCGGTGGACAAAACTACCCCAGCACGTGGGGCAGCCAGGCCTCCTGTGTCTATATCCATTAAGGCCTACACACATGCTAAGGCTGCCAAACAGGCTAAGTCTCACCCTCCTAAGTCAAGTTCACAGGGATCCTCTACTGGTTCACAGATATTGAGTTTAGCTGAAGACCTTATTTCTTTAATTAGGGGCTCTCAGCCACATCCAGACAGAGGTTCTCAGCCGCCTTCTGACAAAAGGCCTAGGGTTGAGCAGGTAGATCCCCAGTCCTCTGATGAGGCCTCTGGTGATTCTGGTTATTCAGATTACCAGGAGGAGGCCTTCCCGGCCTACGAGGATTCTGATGCAGAGGAATCCATTCCCTCCGCTTCACCTCCAGAGGATATTTCTATTGGGGAAACACTTCATTCTATGAGAGAGCATTTCCAGTGGCAAGGCCAGGAATATTCAGACTCCAGGAAAAGGTTAAGGCAATTTTTAAAGTTGCCCCAGCATAGACCCTTAGCTATACCTCCAGTATTAGGTGTTTTGGATGACGTGTATACAGACTCCAGTGTTTCCCCTGATTCTCTCCCTCCTGCCCCTGTCAAGCCAGACAGGTACTATAGAGTCTCAGATGCACATCAACATCTATACAAGGCCCACACTGCTGATCCAGAAACAATTTCTCAGGGTCCTAGAGGGGCTGTTACTACTACTGCTAAGAATCCTCTGCCTTCTGATAGGGATTCTAGATCTTTAGAGAGGTGGGGTAAAAAAGTTTATACTTCTTCCACCCTTACCATGAGAGCATTAAACTGTCAATTTCATATGTTCCAGTATCAGGAATACATGTTGGATGAATTGCAAAAGAAACTAGCCTCTCCTGAGCCATTAGATAGAAAGGCATTGCAGGATTTGGTTCATAATACACAGCAGGTTAGCAATCATTTCCTTCAGTGTGGATATGATGCATTGGAAGCTTCATGTAGAGCAGCCATGACAGGGGCTGTCATACGTAGGCATGCTTGGTTGAAGGAACAAACATTGCCAGATCAAGTTAAAGTAAATCTCCTGGATGCACCACTGGAAAAACAAAAGCTATTTGGTGCTAATGCACAAGAGGTATTAAAGAAAATTGAGGAAAAGGCTAAATCAGTACAAACAGTCAAAAGATTTCCTCCAGGTGCAACCTCCGAGATTCAGCAGGAATTGGAATTCAAAGAATTGGTCCTTTCCAGATTCTGACAAGTTTCAAAGAGGTAAAAGCAGGCGTGTAAGAGGTAGAGGGCAATATCGGGGCTCCTACAGAGGCCGTCAATGGCAACCATCTAACCAGAGAGGTGGAGCAGGAACAACCATTGCTCAGCAAGGACAGACTCAATGACTTGACTTTGACACCACCAACCAGGCCTCAGTTAGAAGCACCTTTGGGTGGAAAGCTATCTTTATTCTCAGAAAATTGGCACAATATTACAATGGACAAATGGATTCTGGACATAATAGACAAAGGCTACAGATTCCACTTCCATACACTTCCGACAAGACAAGGCATGCCAAACCTGCCACCAAATCAGAGGGCAGAGGCACTCATACAAATTTCAAAGCTGTTACAAATAAAAGCAATAGAAAAGGTTCCTCCAAAGGAACAAGGCCAAGGATTTTACTCAAGAATGTTCCTTGTTCCAAGAAAAGAAAAGCAATGGAGACCTATCTTGGACTTGTCCGCACTGAATACTTTTCTAACCGTGCCAAAATTCAAAATGCCGACTTTGCAACAACTCCTTCCCATGCTGGGCAAGGGGTCTTGGCTGGTTACTCTGGACCTCAAGGAGGCATACCTGCATGTCCCAATCAGACAAAGCTGCAGACGATACCTCAGATTTCTTGCAGGGTCAGAGCATTATCAATTCTCAGTATTGCCATTTGGCTTATCTACTGCGCCCAGAGCATTCACGAAATGCCTGGCATCAGTAATTGCACATTGCAGACTTCAGGGGATACAAATATACCCTTACCTGGACGACTGCCTTATACAAGCAGACAGCAAACAAGCCTTGTTAAGAAACTTGGACTATGTCATTCACTTACTACAGGCTTTGGGATACACAGTCAACATTCAAAAATCAAGACTAGTGCCACCCCAACAAATAATTTTCCTAGGAGCCAAACTGGACACAAACTCACAGATGGTTTTTCTCACGGAAGAAAAACAAGAACAATTACCAGATTACTTCAAAAATCTAGCAAAGCAAACCCGAATGACTGCAAGGAAAGTACTGCAGGCCCTGGGTTTTATGGCATCTTGCATTCTTCTGATTCCACTGGCAAGGCTGCACATGAGGAAACTTCAATGGTATCTAAAAAGTTTATGGTCTCAACACAGCCACAACCTACAAGAAATTATACCACTCATTCCATGTCTTCAAAAGGAATTTCTGTGGTGGGCACAAGGAAGCCAACAAAACAAAGGTATGCTTTTCAGCAAGCCTCAAGCAAGCCAAACCATCACAACAGACGCCTCAGACCTTGGATGGGGGGCGCACATGGCGGGCAGATGCATTCAAGGGCAATGGACACCAAAAGAATTGCATCTACACATCAATCAAAAAGAAATGCTGGCAGTGATTCATGCGATCGAGGCCTTCAAAAAGTTTCTTCATCAAGGCCATCTACTAATAAGGACATACAATACCACAGTTATGTGGTACATAAACAAGCAAGGAGGCACCCATTCATACCCTCTCTGCAGACTGACAATGAATCTTTGGGAAAAATCCCTGAAACTGAACATAGAGCTGCAATCCCAGTTTGTACCAGGGAAAGACAATGTTCTGGCGGACAGTCTAAGCAGAAACATTCTGGACCCTCACGAATGGATGTTGCATCCAGACATATTTTCTCAAATAACTCATGCATGGGGAAGGCCAGACATAGGTCTTTTTGCCTCCCACCTCAGTCATCATCTGAAGAAGTTCTGCTCAAGGACACACCATCCTCAAGCATGGAAAGTGGATGCTCTCTCCTTCAGCTGGAATTCTCTAATGATCTATGCATTCCTGCCTCTACCTTTAATGACCAAGGTGTTACTGAAGATCAAAACAGAACAACCAAAAGGCATTTTAATAGCTCCACACTGGCCGAGGCAACACTGGTATCCATTACTAAGGAGCATAACTCGCACCAAGCCGTGGCCCCTGCATCAATGGCCACTTCTTCTAACTCAGCACAATTACAGGACTATTCACCCCAACCTGCAAACATTGAAGCTGACAGCTTGGAAGGTTCCATGACTACTCCTCAGATTACTCTCTCCAAGAGGGTACAAGATATCATACTGGAAGCCCGCAGGCCTTCCACTAGAAAGGCATATTCAGCAAAATGGAAGAGATTTAGCATCTGGAACGCCAAAAAGGGTCAAGATCCATCACTGATGAGCATTCCACAGATACTAGAATATTTGGCAGAAATGCTTCACAATGGCCTTTCTTACTCTTCCATAAAAATACACGCTTCAGCGATTTCAGCAGAATACAACACTGATCCTCCTGTATTTTCTCATCCTTTGCTAAGACAGTTTCTAAGAGGGATAAAGAACATCAAACCTCCAAGGAAACCACCAGTTCCTGCATGGGACCTCAACTTTGTGTTGGAAAAATTAACTCTTCCTCCTTTTGAACCAGCAGCATCTTCAGAATTGCAATTTCCCTTCTGGAAAACAGCTTTCCTTTTGGCAATAACCTCAGCAAGAAGGGTCTCGGAGATACAGGCCCTCATGGCAGTACCACCATTTCTCATTTTTCATCAGGACAGAGTTTCTTTAAGAACAAATCCTTCTTTCATGCCAAAAGTGGTATCCAGGGTTTCTCTAAATCAAGCTATTCACCTGCCTACTTTTTTCCCTAATCTTCAAAATAAAGGAGAAAGGCTTCTGCACACCTTGGACATACACAGGCAATTGCGCTACTACTTGTACAGAACAAAGACTTTCAGACAATCTGACCAGCTATTTGTAGCCTACGCTGCTGGAGTACAGGGAAAGGCAATTTCCAAACAGACAATTTCTAAATGGATTCGAAACTGCATTCGATTCTGCTACTCTTTCCATGGGAAAAATGTGCCAGCCGATATCAGGCCACATTCCACCAGAGCTACAGCCACCTCCACAGCCTTCCTAAGAGGGGTGGCTACAAAGGATATTCTAGAAGCTGCTACATGGAGCTCCGTGCATACATTTTCCAAACATTACAACCTGCCTTTATATTCCAGATCCAGAGCAGGCTTTGCTTCTGCAGTCCTGCCCCGCAGGACTGCTTCTGCAGTCCTGCGGGGCATTTTAGCTACACCATCTTTATCTTAGGTCCTACCACCCCCAGCTTGGCTATGGTATTCAACCCATATGTCAGGACTGCAGTTGCATCCTTGAAGGGCATAGTACAGTTTTGTACCTACCATAAATGTAGATGTCCGATAGGATATGCAACTGCAGTCAGGTTTTCCCTCCCTCCTACCCCTCTGTGACATTATTTTGAGTACCTATTCCTCTTCCTAGCTAGCTGGGGATATTTCTTTTGGTGCATTTGTTTATTTTTTATTATTATTTGTTTATTATTGTGGTACATGTCTGGAATTTATATCCATACTCTCAATTTAGCCTTCCTTTGAGGGCACCTGCCATCTAGGGCAAGAAACACTGAAGAAGATGGCGCCGGCTGATGCTTTTATACCCCAGCCGCTCTGACGTCGGGGAGGAGGCGACAACAGCCGGCGCCGGACCCAGACTTTGGAATCCGGCCGACCGAAGGGCTGCCTGAGGCAGGACAACCCATATGTCAGGACTGCAGTTGCATATCCTATTGGACATCTACATTTATGGTAGGTACAAAACTGTACTTTTCTGAACTTGGAGCTTTGCCTGCATTGGTTATTCTTTACCATAGTATAGGCAGTGTATTTAGAATAGTACAAATGCAGAACAGCAGCCTTTACAGCAGTGGAAAAATGCGACTTAAAACTTGAAGAAAGTGCAAGAAAAACAATAAATAGCATAGAATTTTTTGAGAATGTAATAAAAACAAACAATACAAGTGCAAAATAATACTTAATTTTGTTTCTTTTTTTTTTTTTTTTTTTTTTTTTTTTTTTGCCAAGGATGGTTTTAGATGCGAGCAAAATCTCTTAAACTCTCTGGCATTGTTGCCAAATGATTAATAGCTCTTTATAACTGAGCCTTATACATCACATATATTTTTACGTAGTCTATAATCATTATGTCACATGAATTATTCAGTTCCTGGCTTCTCTTTAACCTCAGTCCTCCTCCAAAACATTATTCTGCAAGTATTATTCCAACAATTTCCATTTATTTCGATGTAATTTACTCCTACCCCTTTCCAAAGATCCCACTTCCTCTTCTCTTAACTCTGTTACAATATTCGCTACTTCAAGTACAGTTGTCTTAGATTATGATTTCTATTTTCAAGTAAATGCTTTCTTGGCAGCCACAAGAATTATACATAACAAGGCATTACTATGTCTAGACAATTCACATCTTGTATCCCAACTGAAAAAAAGTAATTTCCTTAGTTACACTCATTTGCTCACCCAGTATTCCTGACAAGGAATTTTTAAAATCTGTCATAGGTTCATAGGTTCATAGGATTGTACTAGGCTATCTGCCCTAAGGCATTTATAAGCCTAGCCCAAAGTTTTTTGGCTTACGCCACCCCTTATATGAAAGAATACTGTGCCCATTAGTTTGTTGTGCCTCTGTCCAGCAGTGACAAAAAGATGATTCTCAGGGTAAACCTACGATCTCCCATCCACAGGTCAAGATTTCTCTTGAACAGAGCCAGCGAGGTGCTCTGCCTCACATGGACCGGGATTTTATTCCACAGCATAGGGAGTCTCTGAGTGACAAATCTATCCCTCCAGAACGTCCTATTTATATCCGTGCTAAGGTTTAAGTCGCTTGTTCTAGTGGTTCTGGTGGATTTGGATTTTTTAAGGTGGAGCATGTCTATTAATTCCGGGTTGGACATGGCCTTGTATGTCAGGCACAGGTCACCTCTGAGCAGATGGTATGCGACTGAATAGAGCTGGAGTTTCTTCAATCTGGCAGCATATGACAGATTTTGGAGTCCCTTTATCCTTTTGGTGAGGAACTTTTGGGGTCTCTCCAATTGCTGCAGGTGCTGGGTGAGATACATCCCGAATGGGGCATTGTACTCGATCATTGGTCTGATAAGTGAAGAATACAGGGGAACAATGGCCTCACTAGATCTGGATGTGAATCCCTTCATGATCAGGTGGGCAATGTAGAAGGTCTTTCTAACCACTTTAGCAACGTGAGTGTCAAAAGAAAGGCCACTGTCAACCTGGGTCCCCAGGTCCCTGATAACCTCTTCCATGCTTAGTGAATTGCCACCTATATGGTAGCTTGGGGTTACCTTGTTTTTCCCGAAGGGTATGACTATACATTTTTTGGCGTTTAACTTCAGGCCATGGCTCTGGCACCAGTTATCAGTTTCCGTGAGTCCCCTCTGAAGGATATCCGTGTCCGATGCACTTTCCACTATGGCACCCAGTTTGCAGTCATCTGCAAACTTTGTCAGCCAAAGTCCTCCCATGTTGGCCTGTACTTCTGAGAAGTAGATGCCGAACAATAGGGGGCCAAGGACCGAGCCCTGTGGGACACCACTTGTGACCGGCTTGGAGTCTGACATAGCGCCAGCAACTCTAACCCTGTGGGTTCTGTCCTTAAGCCAGTTTGCAACCCATCTTGTGACATATGGGTTTACATTTAAGCTGGTAAGTTTTTCTATAATACCCAAGTGGGGTATTGTGTCGAAAGCTTTTGCAAGGTCAAGGTAGGCGGTATGGACTGCCTTTCCCTCATCAATGGCCTTGGTGACTGTTTCGAAGAAGTCGACCAAGTTCAAAAGGCATGATCTGCCCTTGACAAAGCCAAACTGGGTTGGGTCCAATGTCTGCAAATCCCCAATATCTTTGTTTATGAGCTCCATTATGATCCTCTCCATAGCTTTGCAAACTAGACTTGTTAAGCTTATGGGGCGGTAATTACCAGGGTCCATGGAGGCACCGCCTTTGTGGAGTGGGACCACAGTTGCCGTACGCCACTCCTTGGGCACGTATCCTGTGGTAAGGCTGAGATTAAACAGCTGCCTTATGTGTGGGTTTAGTTCCTCATTGAGCTCATGTAGCACACAGCTGGGGACACCATCCGGACCCATTGATGCTGTGTTTTTAGCTTTAGAGAGAGCAGCTTTCACCTGCGCATTTGAGATGTCTGGGAGGCTACACTCCGCTGGGATAGTTATCTCTCCTTTTGGGGGGGAGAGGGGGGTGAAGTTTGCACTGAACCTGTCTGCCAGTATGTTGGAAATGTCTGTGGGTTCAATGATTTTTGTATCATTTTGGACTAATTCTGAGCATATCTGGGAGTTTCCACCCAGGTTTCTAACATAGCTGAAAAAGGCCTTGTGATTATCTTTTGAATCTATGGCAATTTTTCTCTCAAAATTGGCCTTGGTTGATTTTATGAGTGCTCTTATTTTTTTACTAATAATGATCAGGGGTGACTTCCCTTTTATGGATTTTGTTCTATCATGTAATAGCTTTCTCCTCTTATTGTAAAGTTTGTTAATGGCTGGGGTCCACCAGACTGGACGTTTGCCCTTGGTGGAAAGAGTCTTGGTTTTATTTGGGATTGCCTGATCCATGCAGTCCTGGAGGTGTTCATAGAAGGCATTTGTAAGGGCTTCCGCAGCTTGGGTTGTGGTTTCCACTGGCTCGGGGGCCTTGAAGGATACCACACCAGTTTTGAGTAGTGTGAAGTTTGCTTTAGAGAAGTTCTTCACTGTGGTCTTTTTTGTTTGGGGTGGGGGCGGGATGTGGATTTCCAGTGAGATTAGTTTATGATCAGATCTCACCAATGAGGAATATACCTCCAGTGTGGAGCATTTTGTCCCCATGTTAGTGATAATGAGATCTAGTATATTTTCTCCTCTCGTGGGAACAGTGACTAGTTGTTCCATGGCATTTGAATTTATGAACTCCAGGAACCGTTGGGCTAGAGAGTTTGGGCTTGAGTAATGTTCCCAGTCTATATTCGGGTAGTTGAAGTCACCCAATATGATGGTGTTTGGAGATACATTTATACCCTCCAGTGTCTTCAGGAATGCTGTGTGGGGTTCCTGAGTTTGAGAGGGTGGCCTGTAGCATGCTACAAATTGTAGAGCAGTTTTGCCAATGGTTAGTTGCACCTGGATGGTTTCTGAAGCTTCGTGCGTTGCCACCAACCTGGAGGTGTGGGTAACCTTGATGAATATGGATACACCCCCTCCTTTTGTGGTGTGGTCCGGGTTTTGGGGCCGGAACGCATGATATGAGGTAAAACCTGATAGTGCCGAGGTGCTCTCAGGAGCCTTGAACTAGGTTTCAGTTACAGCACAGACATCGATGTTCTCCATACTGAGAAGGGCCTCGAGTGCATGCATTTTGAGATTTAGACTTCTGGCATTGAGCAGCATTACCCTCAGTTTCTTCCCATTTTTGTTTTCTAGGGTGGTAGGTTTAGAATTTGAGCCTTGCCTAAAAAAGGCACTATGGGGGTGGCAAGAGCCTTAGCCAATATCCAGAATCCCAGGGGTGACAGGTGCAAGCCGTCCCTTGTGAAGCAGCGTGGCTTGTCAAGCATGTCATCCCAGGCAGATAGACACTGGATCCCCTTTGAATGACACCAGAAATGTAGCCAATTGTTAAAGCTGATCATCTTGTCTCTATATTGTGGCATCATTGTTGGTGAAGGAAGGATACTGCTCAGGGTCAGGGTCATACCTGCCTGGGCTACATAATCAGAGAGCTCCTCTATGTCTCTTTTCATGTAGTCCAGGGAGGTACGTCTCAGGTCGTTCACACCAGCATGGACAATGACTGTGTCATATTTGTACTTGCCATGGAGTGACCTGAGTGCTTGTGTTATGTGGTGGATTCTAGCTCCCGATAGGCAGCTTACTGTGACCCTCTCCTTGTTCAGCCTGGTGAGTGGGACGTCAGTGTGTCTGACTATGGAGTCACCTATGACAAGTATGTTTGGTGTTGTATTTGGCCTTAAAGGCTGTGACTGATTCGCACACTGATTTTGTTGTTTATGTGTTGTTTGTGGGGTGTCATGAGGTAGCAGTTGCTTGGGTGTCTGCTTTGGAGGCCTCTGCTGTTTAGGTAAATTTTTACTCAGAGCCTCCGAGTATGTCTTTGTGTGTTTATGTGTTGGATTCAGTGGTGTGGTTGCATTATGTGAGACTGGTTTTGTGGTGTGTGTAGTTGCCTTCTCCTCCTGTCTGGTCTTGCCAGTCCTGAGTTGAGAGAGCTCAGCCTCCAGTTTGGCTAAATAGCTGCATGTCTCGCAAGTATTTGTGTTATGTGGGAGGAGGAGAGGGTTGTCTGTGTACATGAGGCAATTGTAACATTGCCTCAAAATTCCCAGATTCACCAACTGGCAGGAGAGGACGCCAGCATCTGACCCTTCGACATGCTAAAAAAATTAAGAAGTTTGGTATGAGACTGAAAAAGAGAGGACTTATAAGGAAGTGGGTACTCCTGGGGGGGTTTCGCAAGTGAGGGACTTTGTATAATATAGGAGTGCTTGACCTGCAAAGAAGATGCTTATAAGACAAAGAATATGCTTTTAAGACAAGTGCTAAGCTTTTTTGAAAAGAAAAAGCTATTAGGAACAAGTGCTGCGCTTTTTTAGTTAAGGGATATACTGTTTAGGTTACTAGTAGAGCAGTTCTAAGGGAAAAAATGAAGAACAGACTTTATGGAGCCAGAAAAAGTTAAACCTTGTTTAACCGGCACTGCCCGCTGCTGCTCTAGTGGCAACTCCGCGCTAAAGCACGCTTTAGCGTGCTTTATAGCAGGGGATGGAAAAGGTAGAAAATGACCCAAAATGGCCAATGAATTACAAGTTACTGTCTTAAACCACTCCTCTGAGGACAAACAGGCAGCTCAGTACTCCCCACTCCCACTGGTGAGTAAAGAAACTTCCCTTTGACCAAACAAAGAAAATGGAGAATCACAGAAACCAAGACAAAGCCCAGGGATCAGCAAAATGTGATCACTGGAACAACTAGCCAGGAAAGTTAGGAAAACAAGAGTATTTTTTTGTTTTTTTTTCAAATTTTTTTCACAGATAGACAGAAAATACAGTAAATGCTGTTTTTCGATTAAATGCTGTCAGAAGCTAGTACACTTGAGTGTATTAGCCTGTAGTTTAACTTTTAAGCAAACTTAAACTAAGAAGTGCAATCAACAATTTAAGCTTATAAAAACAGGAAAAACAGGTAATATCACAATAAAATAGGCAGAAACAGTCGTCGAAATGCACAAACAGTCGAAATAAGCAATAAAAAAATACTTAATATCAGGAAAGTAGCTTTTTCTTCTCTCTGCTGCTCTAGGAACTCTGCTGGGGACCACGAGGAGCTATGCTGAGTTCTCTACACCCAGAAAAGCCCACCAAAGCGTGCTTTATAGCAGGGGGCTGGAAAAGGCAGGAAATGACTCAAAATGGCCAATGAATTACAAGTTACTGTCTTAAACCACTCCTCTGAGGACAAACAGGCAAATCAGTACTCCCCACTGGTGAGTAAAGAAACTTCCCTTCGACCAAACAAAAAAAATGGAGAATCACAGGAACCAAGACAAAGCCCAGGGATCAGCAAAATCTGATCACTGGAACAACTAGCCAGGAAAGTTAGGAAAACAAGAGTATTTTTTTTTTTTTTTTCGTTATACTCCCAAACATATATCCCAGTTACCACTTTCTTCTCTATCACACATCCAACATTTGCCATCTACCTGAAGAAAAATTCTTTGGAGTCTGCTTGGGGAGTATGTAAGCAAACACTTCCAGGCAGAAATCCTAAATCTTCTAGACTTTGTTGCATATTTGGAAGTCACATATATGTCCTCCCATTGTTTCTTTGTGGATTACATATCTATTACATATCTAAGCTCTCCTCCCAATCTTTTCTAACCTCTTCTGATTGATTCCTATAATTACCATGCAATATTTTAAATGCCCTACTAATTATCCCTTTTCTTAACAGCAGCTTCTGTTCTAGATTCAATTAAAAACACAACCAGTGCAGGTTTTTCATTTAGGATTCTCTGATCCCTTTCTCTTTGTCTATACTCTGATATCAATTTCTGACAGGAATGGCAGTCACTAGCCTTCAATCCAAATGTCTTTTTAGCTTTTTCCCATTCTATTACTTTTCCTTCTCTAATTATTTGTTCATCCATACTTTGGTTCCTTTGCCAGCTTCCTCTAGAAAATTAACCCCCCTCTATTCTGTGTATCCCTAATTGTAGTCATCCATATCAACAGAATCGGGTCTATATTACTTCATAGAAATACCAGTTCTGCAAGCATCTATTCATTGACCCCTATTCAGCGAACATCTTTTTATTGAACATTCAAATCAGCAAACATTTACCCAGGGGACTGAGTTAGTTGACCAGCATGTGGAACTTTCCCCTTTCCTCACTGTAGTGTGATCTTACAGTTGAGATATAGATGTGTATATATATATATATATATATATATATATATATATATATATATATATATATGTATATATATATATATATATATATATATATATCTGTATATATAAGTAGGTGGTGTGGGGGGCATAGCCCCCTCATTGGGGGTATGGGGGTTGTAGACCCCCACTTTGGGTTTGTTATGCTGCAGTGTTTGTTGCTCAGTATGTTGGCCTACTAAATTAGTTAGCTGGGAAAATGTTCGCTGATGTGTGCATCCGATAAAAGGGTGGTTCGCTGAATAGGAGTCGATGAATAGGTGTTCACAGAACTGGTGTTTCGATGAAGTAATGTAGACCTTGTAGAATCTTTTTTCTCCATTCCCATGTTGGCTTAGTTCTTAGTATACTTTATGCTACTTTATAAATATAATGTTTTGTATGACTGTTCTCCCCTTGAGGCTCTGCATCCAAAATCACATTCTTTCCTTATTACTTGAATTAGCCCCCTGATTCACCATCACTTCTTTCCACTTTGAATTGTAGCTTTCTGCTTGTGTTATGTATAAGAGCCATAACTGTGTAGGCAATCCTAAACCTCCTTGCCCCGTTGAGAGGATCATCTTATCCCACTTGACTCTTGCCATCTTCGACCTTCTAAATAAAATCTTTCAGCTGTTTAATAATTACTGTCCACAACTTCTCCTGTGGTTGATAAAATATGCCTGACCTGTGTATAAAATAAAGGTACTAAAAACATTTTTACTGCTTGTATCTTGCTATCCATATTCATAGGCAAGGGCTTCCAGTTTCTTAGTTTTTGTATTATCTTTTGTGTCTGTTTCAACTTATCCTTAGCTGCTACAACCAAATCCTTTTTAATCCATACTCCTAACTACTTAATTCTATCATGCCCCCATAAATATAGGTTCATATGTTCATAGGTTCATAGGGCATTTATAATCCTAGCAAGAATGTGTTGGCTTTCACCTCCCTTTTAGATTAGATTCCTGAGCCTCTGTCCAGCAGGGCCATAGAAGTGATCCCAGGTGTAAATTTACGATTTCCCATCCACTCATCAAGATTTCTTTTGAAGAGGGTCAGCGAGGGGCTCTGCCTAACATGGATTGGGATTCTATTCCAGAGCAAGGGAAGCCTCTGGGATATGAATCGATCCCTCCAGCATGTCCTATTTATTGTTGTGCTGAGGTTTAAATCCCTGGAGCGTGTTTCTCGAAGGGATTTGGATTTCTTGAGGTGGAGCATGTTCATTAATTCCGGGTTAGACATGGCCTTGTACGTCAGGCAGAGATCGCCTCTGAGTAGGCGGTAAGCAACTGAGTAGAGCTGGAGTTTCTTTAGTCGAGCTGCATAGGGCATCTGTTTGAGGCTCACAATCCTCTTGGTGAGGTATTTTTGGGGTCTCTCTAGCTGTTGCAGGTGTTGGGTAAGGTGCAGCCCAAATGGGGCATTGTCCTCAATTATGGGCCTGAAGAGCGATGAGTAGAGGGGCACAATGACCTCTCTTGATCTAGATGTGAACCCTTTCGTGATTAGGTGGGCTATATAGAAGGTTTTTCTAACCACTTTGGCAATGTGATTATCAAAGGAGAGGTTACTATCTACTTGAGTCCCCAGATCCCTAATTACATCTTCCGTACTTAGTAGATTACCACCTATGTGGTAGTTTGTGGGCACATTGTTTTTCCCAAAGGGGATGACTATGCACTTTTTGGCATTTAGCTTGAGGCCATGGTTCTGACACCAGGTATCTGTCTTCGTAAGACCCTTCTGGAGGATGCTTGTGTCAGCCAGAGAGTCGATTATGGCTCCCAGTTTGCAATCATCTGCGAACTTGGTCAGCCACAGTCCTCCTGTGCTTGCATGTACCTCAAAGAAGTATATACCGAACAAGAGTTGTCCCAGGACTGAGCCCTGTGAGATGCCACTTGTAACCAGTTTGGAGTCAGACATGGCACCCACAAATCTGACTATGTGGGTTCTATCCCTGAGCCAGTTTGCAACCCATCTCATGACATAGGGGTTGATATTCAAGCTGGTAAGCTTATTTATAATGCCAGAGTGGAGTATTGTGTCGAAGGCCTTTGCGAGGTCCAGGTAGGCTGTGTGGACTACCTTTCCCTCATCTATGGCCTTGGTAACTGTTTCAAAGAAGCAACTAGGTTTAAGAGGCAAGATCTGACTTTAACAAAGCCGAATTGGGTAGAGTCCATTGTCTGGGGGTTCCCAATGTTTTTGTTTATGAGATCCATGATGATGCGCTCCATAGCTTTGCAGACCAGGCTAGTCAGGCTTATAGGGCGATAGTTGCTGGGATCCATTGTGGCGCCACCTTTGTGAAGAGGGGTAACTGTTGCTGTACGCCATTCTTTGGGTACATATCCTGTAGTAAGGCTGAGTTTGAACATTGACTTTATGTGAGGGTTCAGTTCTTTTTGGAGCTCATGTAAGACGCAGCCCGGGACACCATCTGGTCCCATTGATGCTGTGTTTTTTGCTTTGGAGAGGGCTGCTTCCACCTGTGTGTCTGTGATGTTTGGGAAACTGCATTCTTCTGGGATAGACACTGGCCCTTTTGGGGGTGGGGGGTGGGGGGGGGTAATGTTTGCACTGAACCTGTCCGACAGGATGTTGGCAATGTCAGTGGGTTCAGTGTATTTTTTGCCATTTTGCACCAGCTCAGAGCAGATCTGAGAGCTGCCACCTAGATTCTTGATGTAGCTAAAGAAGGCCTTGTGATTATCTTTACAGTCTTTGGTGATTTTTTTTTCGAAGCTGGCCTTTGATGATTTTACGAGAGATCGTAGTTTCTTGCTAATACTGATCAGGGATGCCTTCCCTTTTTGAGATTTTGCTTATCATGTAATAGTTTCTTCCTTCTGTTGTATAGCTTATTTATGGCCAGGGTCCACCAGACTGGTCTCCTGTTTTTGGAGGAGTGAGTCTTGGTTTTACTTGGGATGGCACGATCCATGCATTCCTGTAGGTGCTCACAGAATGCATTTGTAAAGGATTCTGCAGTTTGGGCAGCATTTTCCATTAGCCTGGGGGTTTTGAAGCTTTCCACCTCAGTCTTGAGAAGTGTGAAGCTAGCTTTTGAGAATTTTTTCACAGTGGTTTCCCTGACTAGGGTTGGGGTCGGGATGTGGATGTCCAGTGTGATTAGTTTATGGTCTGATCTTACCAACGAGGGGTTTACCTCTGGTATGGAACATTTAGCTCCCATGTTGGTGATGACCAGGTCCAGTATGTTGTCCCCTCTTGTGAGAGTGTTGACCAGTTGTTCCATGGTGTTTAAGCTTATAAACTCCAGGAACCATTGGGCAAAGGAGTTGGGACTTGAGTAGTTTTCCCAGTCAATGTTTGGGTAGTTGAAACCACCAAATATCATGATGTTTGGCGAGACCTTCATATTCTCCAATGTTCTCGGGAATGCTGAGTGGGGGTCCTGAGACAAGGTGGGTGATCTGTAGCAAGCTACAAACTGAAAAGCAGTTTTGCCCACTGTTAGCTGCACATGGGTGGTCTCTGATGCCTCATGCAGTGCCACTAACCTGGAGATGTAGGTATCCTTGATGAAAATGGATACTCCCCCGCCTTTTGTATTTTGGTCCAAGTTCTGGGGCTGAAAAGCATGGTATGAGTTATATCCTGGTAGTGCTGGAGCCTTGAACCAGGTTTCTGTTACTGCACAGATATCGATTTTCTCCATACTGAGGAGTGCCTCGAGTGCATGCATCTTGAGGTTTAGACTTGTGGCGTTGAGTAGCATTACCCTTAGTTTTTTGTTTTTTGTGTTGTCCATGGAGGTGGGTTTGTCTTTTGAGCCTTGCCTAAAAAAGGCACAATGGGGGTGGCAAGAGCCTTAGCCAGTATTTGAAAGCCTAAGGGTGACAGGTGCAAGCCGTCCCTAGCAAAGCAACGTGGCTTGTCGAGCATCTCATCCCAGGCTGACAGACACTGGATCCCCTTTGAATGACACCAATAGCTTAGCCAATTGTTAAAATTGATAATTTTGTCTTTATTCTGTGTCATCATTCTTCGTGAGGGCAAGATGCTACTCAGGGTCAGGGTCATACCAGCCTGGGCTACATGATCAGTGAGCTCCTCTATGTCTATTTTCATGTAGTCCAGGGTGGTACGTCTCAGGTCATTCACACCAACATGGACAATGACAGAGTCATATTTGTACTTGCTTTGGCATGACCTGAGTGCTTGTGTTATGCGGCGGATCCTGGCACCCGACAGGCAGCTTACAGTGACCTTCTCCTTGTTCAGTCTAGTGAGCAGGATGTCAGTGTGTCTGACAATAGAGCCTCCTATCACTAGTGTATTTGGTGTGTTATTTAGCCTTAAGAGCTGCGACTGTGTGGTACACTGACTTTGTGAAGTATGTGATACATGAATATTGTTGTGGGGTAGCGGTTTCTTGGATGTCTGCTTTGGAGGTCTATGCTGCTTTGGCAAATTTTTATTTAGAGCCTCCGAGTATGTTTTTGTGTGTTTATGTGTCTTGTTTGAGATACGATTGGTCTATGTGAGACTGGTTGTGTGGTGTGAGTGGTTTCCTTCTCCTCCTGACTGACTTTGCCAGTCTTGGGTTGAGAGAGCTCGGCCTCCAGTTTGGCTGTATAGTTGCATCTCTCACATACATTTGAGTTTGTTGGAAGGAGGAGAGGGTTGTCTGTGTTCATAAGGCAATTGTAACATTGCCTCAAGATTCCCAGATTCACCAGCTGGACTGGAGAGTATACCTGAAACTGCCCTTTGGACATGCCTGAATAGTTTAAAGAACTGGTTTATTGATTGTCTAAATAGTATAAGGGGGTGTAGTGCTATAGTTTGTTAGTGCTTACTTGAGAAGTTTGAGCAAGTGCTGGGCTGTAAAAGGTAGGTTGAGTGCTTGCTTTGAGAGTTTGACTAGTTCTAAGGGAAAAAATTGAACAGCAGACTTTATGGAGCTGGGAGTAGTTTAAAACTGCTTAAGAGTATTGCTGGACCAATTTATGTGTTGGTACATAGTTTATAGGTATAGCCTTTGTTTTACCTTCATTCATTTTAAATCCTGAAAAAAAACAGAACTGTCTCAGAACATTCCACATCACTGAGCTGTCCTTTTCTGGTTCCATCAGGTACAAAATAATATTGTCTGCAAATAAAGCCGACTATTTTTGAGGACCATGCCAATTATATCCTTGAATTTATGAGTCCTTGTTTTCTTTGCCAATAGTTCTAAATATAACCCAAATATCAAAGGGGAAAGAGGACAGAGTTAAAAAAATCCCTACAGAGTACTCTGTCAGAAATATTGGAGGTGCAAATGGCTGTTACCAAGGAAATGATTCTTTTAAACTGGGATGTAGAATCTGACTTGTCTAGACATAGTAAGGCCTTACTGAGTTTAATGCGGTTGGCTGCCAAAAAGCAATAACTGTTAAATGGAAATCAAATTCTAAAATACCTGAATTGAATTACTGAATATCATAAAAGAAATAAAGAAATGTAAGAGGGGTCTTTAGGAAAGAGAAGGAGCAAATGACATAATGGACATGCTCCACCTAAAGAAAACCAAATTTCTTAGAGCCACACGCTCTAAGGATTTAAACCTCAGCACAATTAATAGGACATGTTGGAGGGACAAATTCCTGTCCCAGAGACTTCCCCCACTCTGGAATAGAATCCCAATCTATGTTAGGCAAAGCCCCTCACTGACTCTCTTCAAGAGAAATCTTGATGAGTGGATGGGAAATCGTAAATTTACACCTGGGATTACATCAGTGGCCCTGCTGGACAGAGGCCCAAGAAACTAATCTAAAAGGGAGGCGAAAGCCAACACATTCTGGCTAGGCTTATAAATGCCCTTGGGCAGATAGCCTAGTACCTACCTATGAACCTATGAACCTATGAACATAGAAATAAATGTAATTTGTGGGAACAATATATGCAGAATGATGTTCGGTAGGAGGAAGGAGGTTTAAGAGAAGACAGGAATTGTCTGATTTATGTAATGTTCTTCTGAAAAACAGCTGTTAGAAAGAAAGAAAAAGAAATGAAGAAAAAAAATAAAGAAAATTTGTAATGTGTGTAAATAAAAAAAAATGTTAATATGATTTTCTTTTCTATTAATATATGTGTGCCAATGTCTTAACTGATACTTTAACAAAGATGTTTAAAAAAAGACAACTGAATGAATGCAAAAAAAATATTTATTTATTTATTTTGCATCAGTGCAAGAAGTGCTACTGTAAAACGCATCTAATTCATGCTTGCATTCATATTTCCAGTCCAGATATTCTATCAGTACTTGAGAAATGGATAAAATGTACCAATAATGGTAGAGATACAATTCCATATTATCAAGGTTGAGAAAAATCATAAAGGTACTGGTGCAGTAGCCATCCTTTTCCTGGAGTGTCTTGCTTGTTTCCTGGCTGATGAGAGAAGACCTAATTATTATTCTCAAAGTAAACAAAACAAAGTGTTTATTATTGTCAGTATAACTACATAGCCCTAGGCCAGTGATGGCAAACATATGACATGCATGTCAAAGGTGAGACGTCACAATATTTTGGGTGACACATCAGTGCTCACCAACACCTAAGAAATATGTGACCCTGCACTTATCTATTAAAACTCACCAACAAAAAAGTCATTAATTGATGTTAATCAAATGAAATGCAATGTGTTCCATATTTTTCAGTTCAATTCAAAATTACTATTAAAAGTAGGGTAAGTTTTTGGTGCACTGTTTTAAGCCCAGTTATCAGTGTGCATATTGTTTTCCTTATAGTAAGCCCCTGATTTTTCTTTTCCTTTTATAATACGTAGCAGCACACATGACTGGACTGTATTTTTTTAAATAAATGAATATAAAAATAATTGTTTCGCTTTTTTTTCGAGGGGGTGACTCACTAGCAGGGTCACGATAGGCATTTTATAATTTTTTGACACACTGACCCCAAAATGTTCACCATCACTTCCCTAGGCACTTCCTCGGCTGTAAAAGATAAAACTTTTTATTGGCTTTCTGTGAACTTCAGCTCTGAGGTTCTAATAATGCATGACTTCAACACTAATAGCAAATAATTCTCTGAAGACTACTTTCATCCTGGCAGTCAGCCATGTGGTCACACACAAATTATCATCCTGATTACTTAGACAAGATATCTGGTAAAAAGGAAACACTGGATTGGATTCTTGTCAGATGCAAAAGTGCGGTTCTGATACTGATATGGATAGGTACTCAAGTGCTCTCCTTGTGCTAGTGATTACCCTTCTTTTGATCTGTACTAGAGTCCCGCAGAATTCTGAAATGCTGCTTCCCTAGAAATGTGAAGAATTTCATCCAAGTGCTTGTATGCTGATAGGTCATAACACACATGCTCATTACCATTTGCTCTAAATGGCAAGAGTCCTAATTCCCTTAGCCCAATTCTAGTTAATTACCTGACCCTACTGAACTGCACAGCACTACCATAAACCTAACTATAAACATGAAAATCAAACTCGGTCCCTAACCCTAACCATAACACTGCCCTCCCTAACACTAAAGTCCTGAGTTGCTCCTTGAACCTAAAACTCCATCCCCCCATCCTTAAACCTAAAGTAGGTCCCAGATTGATCCCTAATCCAAAATCTCCACTCCTTCTCCCTAACCCTAAAACTCCACTCCCTTCAACCTAAAACTCCCTTCCTGCTCCCTAAAACTATATTCCCAGATCACTCCCTAATCCTACATGCCACTCTAACCCCCTATACCTAAAACTCTCTTCCTGCTCACTAAACTTATAGTCCCTGATTGCTGCTGAGCCTTAAAGGGACAATCCCAGGGATTTTTTTGTTTTGATTCTAGTCTTTGTTTACATTTTCAGTCTGGCTTTATGGGCATGTCCCAACTATGGCTGCAGGGGTTGGGGGAGGGTGCTTACAGGAAGCTTCAGAGGTGTTAGGCAGATTCCTTCTCAAATTGCAGTTGTACTCACAACAGCTCTCACTGAGTCATTCATTAGTTTCAACTGTCCTTTTTATCCTCAGAGAAACTAGCTTTTCAGCAATGTTATGACTTGACTTGTTAATACCCTGCAGGAAAGCATTTGAGCAGTGCAACGTTAAAACATTGGCAAACAGAGTTTTCAGTTAATTTCATTTCATATTTTATTTTGTGCAGATTTCTAAATTTTAACAAATAAATAAACAATAAACAAATTTTAACCTATCATCCTTTCGTAATGAACTCAAAGAATATAACTGGTCAACTCTAAAACACCTCCCACTTGATGAAGCAGTTACCCATTTCAACAATACCTTCCTACAAATTCTCCAGCATCATGCCCCATCTCGATTAATTAGACTAGGCTCCAAAGCAGCCCCATGGCTCTCCAAAAAGACTAAACAAACAATGCTAGCTAGAAATAAATTATGGACAAAATGGAGATCCACTAAAAACCCAACTGACCATCAAAATTTCAAACACCTGAGAAACACAACAAAGAAACTCACTTATCTGGATAAAAAAAATTATTACCTTCAGTATCAACAAAACCAAAACCAAAACCCCAAACAATTCTGGTCAGGAATAAATAAACTGCTCCATCCAGGGAACACCAAAACACCTACACCAGCTAGCCTAGCTCAGACCCAACCTAATATAATAGCCAATACTTTCAACAACTTCTTCTCTCAAACAGTCACCTCTCTAGCAAACACCATGACCCCCCCTTCCCTCCAAATAACCTCTTCCCAAAACAGCACCCCCACGCTAAAATTTAATACAGTCTCCACAACCTATATACGTAAGTTACTCTCTAAACTTAAACCTTGCACCCCTTCTGCCGACAAGCTACCAGCTGAATATCTTCAACTAGCAGCAGCTGAACTAGCCTACCCAGTCTCCATCTTAATTAACAGAACTATAACTGAATCCAAAATCCCATCCTGCTGGAAAATCTCCCATATCATTCCCCTCCATAAAGGAGGTAACTCTAACGAACTTTCCAATTTCTGGCCTATAGCCCTTCTATCTCCACTATCTAAAATAATGGAACGCTGCATACACCATCAACTCTTACATCATCTCTTGCAAAACAACTTACTCGTAGACTCACAACATGGTTTTAGGCCCCACCACAGTACTTCCACTGCCCTCCTCTCCTTCACTGACATGATCAACAAAAATCGCAATAACAACCTTTTCTCCTCTGCACTATTCCTGGACCTCTCGAAAGTCTTTGATATGGTCAACCATCAACTTCTCCTAGATACTTTAAAATCCCTCTCACTTGATTCACTAGCACTACAGTGGTTCGACTCTTACTTGACAAATAGAAAACAAGCAGTCCTCTGGGACAGCCATCTATCCTCTCAGCTCCCAGTTACTATCAAGGCCCCATAAGGATCCATCTTAGGTCCCCTCCTTTTCTCAATATTCATAAATAACCTGCCCACTTCCCTCCCTACATCCACTTGTATACAGTATGCTGATGATTCAGCTCTCATCTGCTCTGCTCCATCTCCAGAAGTACTCCACTCCTCCACCCAAAAGGTCTTTACAGCAGCAGAAAAATGGTTCCAACAGATCTGTCTCCTCCTAAATCCCAAAAAAACCAAACTACTACTTTTCACCCCAACCCTTAAATCCACCCCAATCTCTTTTTCCATTGTGTCCTGTAATGGCACTATCATTAAACCTGACTATTCCACCAAACTACTAGGCGTTACTATAGACAATCAGCTAAGCTTTGACTACCACATTGATTTAACAATCAAGACTGTTAATAAAAAAATAGGTGCCCTCTACAGACTTAAGCCCTTTCTTACTGCCACCTCCCGAGTGTCTCTTGCCCAAACTCACCTCATCTCCACACTATTGTATGCCTCTCAATCTTTTATCAACATTTCTAAAGCTAACCTTCATAAACTTAATACAGCCTACTATAGTATTGCCAGGTTTGCCACAGGCTCCCCATTCCATACTCATCACTGTCTCAATCTAAAATCTTAACTGGCTAGAACTTCAGAACCTAATACTCCTGCATCAATTAGTCATCACTTTTAAAATTCTACATTACCCCTCCAATACACCCATACTTAATAACCTCATCACACCATATAAAAATCTTACTACACTTTGCTCAGCCAACAAGCTTCTAGTAACTACTCTTAAATCTCACAATAAAGCAGGTGACTCCTTATTTGCAAATACTGTTGGATCATATTGGAATAAACTTCCCAGAGAACTGACCTCCCTAAGCTCATCTCACCTTTTCAAAAAACAAATAAGAAATCATTTACAAAACCACTGGCTATGCCCATGCTCCAATCCTGACTGAGCTCAGCAAAGAATTCACTTCCTTCCAGTCCCCTCCCTTTCACTTCCACTGATTATTCTTAACTTCTGATTGATCCCTCTACTGACCAACCTGCATATTTTCTCTTCCTTCTTTTCTTTTACACTTCCTATATCTTCCTGCTGCATGCTGTATCACTACATTCTTGTCATCTTTTCTTCTCTTACTCACTTACTGATTACTTCTATGCTAATCTATGTCCTAAATACTAGTGCCCAGGCACAACTTGTACTTTTCTACATTGTGCATACTTCATTTCTGTTACTGACTCTCCATATGTCACTATTTTTCTCAATCCTCTTCTTTCCATGACAGTCTCACTCTAGCAATTAATTCATTTTAATATTGCCTCTCCATTGCTATCTCTTGTTTTACTACCTCTGCATTTTTCTAAACTACATAATAACCGTTCCTTTATCTGCTTTCATATTTTACACTGTTTGTTTAATTGTTGTTTGCTTTTTGTCTTTGATTGATTGTTTTGATTCATTGATTGTTTTTGTACTGTAAAATTAATAGTATGATAATGGAGCTTTTCTCCTCGGGCCTCTGCTGAAAATGGACATGTATCCAGCCAGACTAGCCCGGTTAACAAATGTAAAATAAAATAAAATAAAAATAAAATGCTAGCTAAGTGCAATGATTTTATGACACAAATGCCCTAGCTTCTGTAGAAAGCATGTGAAAGATACAAGTTTCAAACAGTAGTAGAAACAGTCTTGTTTCTTTTTTCATGTTCAAATTCATCTCTGAATACTAGCCAAGTGTGATGGTTTTCTTACCTGCTAATAGCTCTATGAAAAGGCATATGTGTGATACAGGGTTCAAACATGAGTAGACAATCTTCGGTTCCTTTTGTTTTGTAGTCTACATTGCTCATATAAACTCAGAAAGCTGCTCGACTAACACAATTTGCATTATTCTGCATTTTCTGAAGGATAAGAAGTCTGAGCTCAAATATAGGTCATTATTTAGTGACTTTCATCTTCATTGATTTGGAGGAAAAACGCACATTTTATGAGGAACAGACCAAAAATATCAGATGAAAATCTGGGCATTCTGCAAAAGTCCAGGCAGTTGAGAGGTATGGGCAGACACACACTCATCCATTCCTTTAATTTCATATTTTATTTTGTGCTGTCCTCATACATTTCCTACTATACGTGCTATATGCTACATGTTGGTGACTTAGTGGTTGCACTGTATGATATGCCCTTAAGCAGTTTTATTTCTCTTTCTACCTTACAACTGTATGCATTTGTGCTTGATTCCACTGTTATCTGTAGACAAGTAACTGGAATGATACAGTGTGGGATTTTTGTCATCATTCTGTCTGTATTGCCTGATGAGTGGCTAATTCCTTGTCTGACAATCCTTAGTCTTACATGACACTTTTCAAACTGTTGTTGCCTTTCCAAATTACTCACATGAAGGCAACCTCAGACCAGTGACACAACTAGTATCCTACCCTCTTCACTACCTCATACTCTAATACCTTGCCCTTCATAAATAAATAATAAATGTACTTGAGACCATGCAGCTGTGCTCTAATACACATGTTATTCCTGATCATACTGTGTCGTGACATAAATACATAATAACTCTACTTGAGACTGTGCAGCTATGCTCTAATACACGTGCTATTCCTAATCATACAAGTCGTGCTATAAACAAATAATAAATGTACTTCAGACCGTGCAGCTGTGCCCTAATACACATGCTATTCCTGATCATACAAGTCGTGCCATAAATAAATAATAAATGTACTTGAGACTGTGCAGCTGTGCTCTAATACACATGCTATTCCTGATCATACTATGTCATTCCATAAATAAATAATAAATGTACTTGAGACAGTACAGCTGTGCTCTGATACACATGCTACTCCTGATCATACAAGTCGTGCCATGAATAAATAATAACTGTACTTGAGACCATGCAGCTATGCTCTAATACACATGCTATTCCTGATCATACTGTGTCATGCCATAAATACATAATAAATGTACTTGAGACCGTGCAGCAATGCTCTAATACACATGCTATTCCTCATCATACTATGTTGTGCCATAAATAAGTAATAAATGTACTTGAGACAGTGCAGCTGTGCTCTAATACACATGCTATTCCTGATCATACAAGTCATGCCATAAATAAATAATAAATGTACTTGAGACAGTGCATCTGTGTTCTAATACACATGCTATTCTGAAACATACTACGTTGTGCCATAAATAAATAATAAATGTACTTGAGACCGTGCAGCTGTGCTCTAATACTCATGCTACTCTTGATCATACAAGTTGTGCCATAAATAAATAATAACTGTACTTCAGACAGTGCAGCTATGCTCATAGGTTCATAGGTTCATACTAGGCTATCTTCCCTAGGGCATTTATTAGCCTAGCCAGACTGTGTTTGGCTTTCGCCACCCATTTTAAATTAATTTTGCTATGCCCTTTTTCGAGGTTAGTATACTGTGCCTCTGTCTAACTGTGACACAGAAGTGATACCCGGGGTAAACCTACAATCTCCCATCCACTCATCAAGATTCCTCTTGAAGAGAGTCAATGAGGGACTCTGCCTAACCTGGACTAGGATTTTATTCCAGAGTGAAGGGAGCCTCTGGGTTATGAATCTGTCCCTCCAGCATGTCTTATTTATTTCAGTGCTGAGGTTCAAGTCTCTTAAGCGCGTAGCTCGATGGGATTTGGATTTTCTGAGGTGCAGCATGTCCATTAATTCGGGGTTGGACATGGCTTTATACGTCAGGCACAGATTGCCTCTGAGCAGGCGGTATGCCACTGAGTAGAGCTGGAGTTTCTTTAAAAAAGGCAGCATATGGCATCTGTTTGAGCCCTTTGATCCTCTTGGTGAGGTACTTTGGGAGTCTTTCCAGTTGCTGCAGGTGTCTGGTAAGGTACATCCCAAAAGGGGCATTGTACTCAATTATGGGCCTGATGAGGGATGAGTAAAGAGGCACGATGACCTCCCCTGATCTAGATGTGAATCTCTTCATGATTAGGTGAGCTATATAAAATGTTTTTCTAACCACTTTGGCCACGTGGTTGTAAAATGAGAGATTGCTATCAACTTGGGTCCCCAGGTCCCTAATTACTTCTTCCAGATAATGGATTACCACCTATGTGGTAATTTGTGGGCACTTTGTTTTTGCCAAAGGGGATGACTATATACTTTTTGGCGTTTAGCTTGAGGCCATGGCTCTGGCACCAGTTGTCTGTTTCTATGAGGAACTTTTGGAGGATGCTTGTGTCGGCTGGAGAGTCGATTATGGTGCCCAGTTTGCAGTCATCTGTGAACTTGGTCAGCCACAGTCCTTCCGTGTTGGCCTGTACCTCCGAAAAATATATACCGAACAAGTGAAGTCCCAGGACTGAGCCTTGTGGGATGCCACTTGTAACTGGTTTGGAGTCTGACATGGCTCCAGCAATTCAGCTGTGCTCAAATATGCTATTCCTGATCATACAAGTCGTGCCATAAATAAGTAATAAATATACTTGAGACAGTGCAGCTATGCTCTAATACGTGCTATTCCTGATCATACAAGTCGTGCCATAAATAAATAATAAATGTACTTGAGACAGTGCAGCTATGCTCTAATTCACATGCTATTCCTGTTCATACAAGTCGTGCCATAAATAGATAATAAATGTGCTTGAGACCGTGCAGCTGTGCTCTAATACACATGCTATTCCTGATCATACAAGTCGTGCCATAAATGAATAATAAATGTACTTGAGATCGTGCAGCTGTGCTCTAATACACATGTTATTCCTGATCATACAAGTCGTGCCATAAATAAATAATAAATGTACTTGAGACCATGCAGCTGTGCTCTAATACACATGCTATTCCTGATTATACAAGTCGTGCCATAAATAAATAATAAATGCACTTGAGACCATGCAGCTGTGCTCTAATACACATGTTATTCCTGATCATACTGTGTTGTGATATAAATACATAATAACTGTACTTGAGACCGTGCAGCTGTGCTCTAATACACATGCTATTCTTGGTCATACAAGTCATGCCATAAATAAATAATAAATGTACTTGAGACCATGCAGCTATGCTCTAATACACGTGCTACTCCTGATCACACTATGTTGTGTCATAAATAAATAATAAATGTACTTGAGACAGTGCAGCTATGCTCTAATACACGTGCTATTCCTGATCATACTATGTCGTGCCATAAATAAATAATAAATGTACTTGAGACTGTGCAGCTATGCTCTAATACACATGCTATTCCTGATCATACAAGTCATGCCATAAATAAATAATAAATGTACTTGAGACCATGCAGCTGTGCTCTAGTACACATGCTATTCCTGATCATACTATGTCGTGCCATAAATAAATAATAAATGTACTTGAGACCGTGCAGCTGTGCTCTAATACATGTGCTATTCCTGATCATACAAGTCATGCCATAAATAAATAATAACTGCACTTGAGACAGTGCAGCTATGCTCTAATACACATGCTATTCATGATCATACTATGTCGTGCCATAAATAAATAATAACTGTACTTGAGACAGTGCAGCTGTGCTCTAATACACATGCTATTCCTGATCATACAAGTCGTGCCATATATAAATAATAAATGTACTTGAGACAGTGCAGCTGTGCTCTAATACACATGTTATTCCTGATCATACTGTGTTGTGACATAAATACATAATAACTGTACTTGAGACCGTGCAGCTGTGCTCTAATACACATGCAATTCTTGATCATACAAGTCATGCCATAAATAAATATTAAATGTACTTGAGACCATGCAGCTGTGCTCTAATACACATGTTACTCTTGATCACACTATGTTGTGCCATAAATAAATAATAAATGTACTTGAGACAGTGCAGCTATGCTCTAATACATGTGCTATTCCTGATCATACTATGTCGTGCCATCAATAAATAATAAATGTACTTGAGACTGTGCAGCTATGCTCTAATACACATGCTATTCCTGATCATACTATGCCACGCCATAAATAAATATTAAATGTACTTGAGACAGTGCAGCTGTGTTCTAATACACATGCTACTCCTGATCATACAAGTCATGCCATGAATAAATAACTTGAGACAGTGCAGCTATCTTCTTATACACATGCTATTCCTGATCATACAGTGTCCCCACTCCATTAACAGATGGTAAATAGCATAAACTATAAAGGAACAATGTAATCTTTAACATAGTTGACACAATGGGTAAGGGCTTTGTCTGTCATGCACAAAATACAAGGCTTGATCCTTATCAGTGGTTAATGCCTGTTCAGAGTTTGCATGTGGTCTCTGTACAGTACTTCCCATCTTCCAAAACATGCTGGGTGTTGTCAACTCAAACTCACCATAAACAAATAACTGGAGTCATGGGTAGCACCACATACTGTAGGTAGTGCCTGTTGAGGCATGAATTGTAAAACTAACCACTTTAGGCATTAACTGTGATGTGCAGTATCCTCTAGATAGGAGATCACTCATCACAGACTACACACCATGTCAAGCATAGCGACTCAACATTGTAAAAACTGGCTGTTGGTGAGCTGGTCATGTTGACTAATGTTGCCAAATGGGTTGCAGAACTGGTCTACTCCAAACTACGCAAGGGACCATGATAATGGTCTAAGGGGCCTATGTGTCCTATATGTCAGAGTGTGTCTTCCATAATAACAGCCCTAGTTCAATAAGCTACTGGATAGGTGGTGTCTGGTTATCTAGCTTGAGTTGGCTAGCATATCACCAAATCATCAATAAGATCTAAAGGTGTTAATGCTCAGTACTACAAGTCTAAACAAAAAACTTCATATCCTTCAAGCTCTTTTCACAATGCTAACATCTGTGCGGTCACTGAGACAATGGTTTATAGCCACAGATAGCACATCGGCAGTGGAAGGCTGTAATACCTTCCACACATTTAGACTAGCAACTACACAGACAGGGGCTAAAGAGGGAGGTATTTCAATTTACATAAAAAATACATCCAAAATGAATATACCTCAAGGCTGGTCAAACAGGGCAATGCACTTGAGCTTCTCCATGTTCAAATCATCACACACAAAATCACATACCTCTTCCTTGCAAGCTATAGGTTCCTCTTTATGGTCCAGGAAAGCCATAGCATGTGTTTAAACTTAATGCAAACACTCACCATCCAACCCAATATCATATTCATGGTTAACTTTAATTACCCCATTATTAACTGGGAATAATTTAGAACAGTAAACATGCAGGCAAAGAAATTCCTGGACCAGATTGTCAATACATCAAACAGGCATGCAGATATACTGGGTCTGGTCCTCACTAATATGGGAGAGTGCTGCACACCCCTAGTGTAAAGTCTTCTTGGATAAGGTCACATCACAAAATTGTCTTCTTTGAAGTAAAAATAAATCTTGGAACTGCAGCTAACTCTGGAATGTTCAAGAACTATTCAAAGGCTAACTTTCTACTACGAAGTGCTAATCTGGCAGCATTTCATGTCCCCCAAAAACCTGAGAATGCTGCTCCCTATGCAGAACTCTTCACTGAATCGCTATACAAGCATGTTAATAGCTGTGCAGAGACAGCTGTACATACCAGGAAGAATAGAACTAACTCAAAAAACAAGATCCATGGTGAAATCACATCATCAATAGGCTGTATAGCAAAAAAAAAAGAAAAGAAAATCATGGCAAAAATTAGGAGGTATAGTACCCAGCAGGATAAAAGAACTTTTATACTATACAAACAATTCAAAGGACAAATAAAGTCTAACAGAGCCACATTTGCAGTAAATCTGGCCTTCCAGGCCAAGAACAACCACAAAGCATTCTTTAGCTATGTCTGCAACCTCAAAGGCAATACAAAAGTGTTAGTACAGAGCTGATTTTCAATGCAGCCACCTATACTGACCCTATAGGGTCCAAATGAAGAGATAATGTGTCAGCAAGCGGAGTAGCATTGCTGAAATTTAATTCATCCTCAAGTCTTGGTGAGTACCTTCACAAGGTGGACCTTGTTTTTCACAAAATCTCACCAAGACATCACTGATATATAGACTGGATTTTATATCCCATATATCATGGACAGAAGTAGGTTAAAAATGAAAAAAAAGACAGCTGGGTGCACAAGTCCCAAGATAAAAAAAAGTGCCCAATCCTGGTAGGCGCATTGGTGCCAAGAGTGAAAATATTTACAGAGTAGAATCCTCATGACACTAAAACATTCCTACAATGGGGCCAGGCTGGGCCCACGAGGAGGATGCCCCCCCCCCCCCCCATGGCGTAGAAGGAAGTAGTAGTCAACAAAAAAATCACAAAAACTGATAGGCCGAAAAGAGCCATAAAGACAATAGACTGGACTATTGAGCATAAGGCTGATATGACCCTGACCCTGAGTAGCATCCTGCCCTCATCAAGAATGATACCATGATATAGAGAAAAAAAATTATCAATTTCAACAATTGGCTAAGCTTCTGGTATCATTCAAAGGGGATTCAGTGTCTGTCAGCCTGGGATGACATGCTCAACAAGCCACGCTACTTTGCTAGAGACGGCTTGCACCTGTCACCCTTAGGCTTTCAAATACTGGCCAATGCTCTTGCCACCCCCATAGTGCCTTTTTTAGGCAAGGCTCAAAAGACAAACCCACTGCTGTAAATAGCACAAGTAACAAAAAACTGAGGGTAATGATGCTCAATGCCAGATGTCTAAACCTCAAAATGCACGCACTCGAGGCACTCCTCAGTATAGAGAAAAATCGATATATGTGCAGTAACAGAAACCTGGTTTAAGACTCCAGAGAGCACCCCAGCACTACCAGGCTACAACTCATTCCATACATTTCAGCCACAAAACCTGGGCCGAAATACAAAAGGCGGGGGAGTTTTCATATTCATCAATGATACCCCCACCTCCAGGTTAGTGGCACAGCACATTGCTTCAGAGATCATCCCCATGCAACTAACAACGGGAAAACCTGCTATTCAAATTATAGCTTGCTACAGATCACCCACCATGTCCCAGGACCCCCACTCCACATTCCTGGAAACACTGGGAAACATAAAGGTTCTACCAAACACCCTGATATTGGGTGATTTCAATTATCCAAACATTAACTGGGAGAACTACTCAAGTACGAACTCCCTGGCCTAACATTTCCTAGAATTTATAAACTCAAATGCCCTGGATCAACTAGTTAACACCCCCACCAGAGGTGACAACATATTGGACCTGGTCATCACCAACATGGGCGACCGGTGTCCCACACCAGAGGTCAACCCCTCAATGGTTAGATCTGACCATAAAGTAATCACTCTGGATATCCACATTCCGCCACCAACCCCGGTCAAAGAAACCACCATGAAAATTTTTTCTAAAGCAAACTTCACGTTACTTAAGACCGAGGTGGAAGTTTCAAAGCCCCCATTCTAAAGGATAATGCTGTCCAAGCTGCAAAATCCTTTACTAATGCACTCTATGGCCACCTACAAGAATGCATGGATCATGAAATCACAAACAAAACCAAGACTCACTCCTCCAAGGAAAGGAAACCAGTCTGGTGGACCCCTGCCATAAACAAGCTGTACAATAGAAGGAGGAAACTAGTACAGAAGAGAGTAAAATCCCAAGAAGGGAAGACATCCCTGATCAGTATCAGCAAGAAACTATATTCCCTCATAAAATCATCCAAGGCTGGCTTTGAAAGAAAAATTGCCATGGACTCCAAAGATAACCACAAGGCATCCTGTAGCTATGTCAAGAATCTAAGTGGCAATTGTCAGATCTGCTCAGAGTTAGTGCAGAATGGCACAAAATACACTGAACCGACCAATATAGCAATATCCTGGCAGACAGGTTCACTGCAAACTTCACCCCCCTGTCACTCCCAAAAGGGCCCATAACTATACCAGAAGAATGTAGTGTCCCTGAAATCACAGACAGTCAGGTTAAAACAGCCCTCTCCAAAGCCAAAAACACAGCATCAATGGGACCGGACGGTGTCCCAGGCTGTGTCCTACATGAGCTCAAAGATGAACTAACACCTCATATAAACACACTTTAAACTCAGCCCCTCCACAGGCTATGTGCCTACAGAGTGGCGCACACAAAGGTGGAGCCAAAATGGACCCCGGGAACTATTGCCCTAAAGCCTGACTAGCTTGATCTGCAAAGCTATGGAGCGCATCATCATGGATCTCATTAACAGACACATTAGAAACCTCCAAACACTGGACCCAACACAGTTCAGCATTGTTAAAGGCAGATCATGCCTCCTAAACCTGGTGGACTTCTTTGAGACAATTACCAAGGCTATTGAAGAGGGAAAGATGGTCCACACAGCCTACCTAGACCTCACAAAGGCCTTCGATACCATTCACCACTCAGTTATTATAGATACGCTCACCAGCCTGAACATAAACCCCTATGTCACGAGATGGGTTGCCAGCTGGCTCATGGACAGAACCCACATGGTAAGAATTGCAGGAGCTAGGTCTGACTCTAAACCGGTTATAAGTGGCATTCCCCAGGGCTCAGTCCTAGGACCCCTCCTGTTTGGCATATACTTCTCAGAGGTACAGGCAAGCACAGGAAGACTATGGCTCACCAAGTTCGCAGACGACTGCAAACTAGGGGCTATAATTGACTCTCCGGCTGACACAGACATCCGCCAAAAGGGTCTCACTGAGATAGATACCTGATGTCAAAACCATAGTCTAAATCTAAAGCTAAATGCCAAAAAGTGCATAGTCATCCCCTTTGGAAAAAACAAAGTAGCCACAAACTGCCACATAGGTGGTAGCCCCCTAAATATGGAGACGTAATAAGGGATTTGGGGACCTAAGTAGATAGTAACCTCTCCTTTGATAATCACATTGCCATAGTGGTTAGAAAATCCTTCTATGTGGCCCACCTAATCACATCCATGTTTGCATCTAGATCGAAAGAAGTCATTGGGCCCCTCTACGCATCACTCATCAGACCCATCACAGAGTACAATGCTCCATTTGGGATGTACTTTACAAGACACCTGCAATAACTGGAAAGACCACACAAGTTCCTCACCAAGAGGATCACTGGCCTCAAGCAGATGCCCTATGCAGCTCGACTGAAGAAACTCCAGCTGTATTTGGTTGCATACCGCCTCCTCAGAGGTGGTCTCTGCCTGACATACAAGGCCATATCCAACCCAGAATTGATGGACATGCTCCACCTAAAGAAAACCATATCCCCTTGAGCCACACGCTTCAGGGATCTAAACCTCACCACAACAATAAATAGGACATGCTGGAGGGATAGATTCCTGTCCCAGAGACTTCCCATGCTCTGGAACAAGATTCCAATCTACATTAGACAGAGCTCCTTGCTAACCATCTAAAAGAGAAACCTTGACGAGTGGATGGGAAACAGAAAGTTTACCCCAGGGATCACTTCAATGGCTCTGCTGGACAGAGGCACAGGGAACTAATCTAAGGGGGTGGCGAAAGCCAACACATTCCAGCTAGGCTTATAAATGCCTTCCGGCAGATAGCCTTGTACCTATCTATGAACCTAAAAAAGAAATTATGTTTTGTTACTATTTTGCAAGAAGCCCAGAATTTCCAGACACAGGACATACAAAAAGATTATGAGAGAAATTAGAGGAAAGAAAAATTCTTCCACAAGAAAAACTGTCAGAAGCTTCAAATAAAAATTGCATTCATTAATACAAAAGATTTATTTTATTTTATTTTACATTTGTTGACTGAGCTAGTCCAACTTGATACATGTCCATTTTCAGTAGAGGCCTGGGGAGAAAAGCTCCACATTTGCAATATTATTTACAGTAAGAGAGATTTTACAAAAAGTTGAGGTACATTACAGTTTTTTACTTTACATTGGAATTTTATTCACAAATGTAGTTCATATCAGGTATAGTTAGTCATAGCAATGAATCACAGGTAAAAATCTTTCAACTGTACAGATACATACTCTTTTTAGGTAACAGAAAAGTATCTAGCACATGCAGATAAGATGAGTAATACCTATTGGTAAGTGAGGTAGTTAGTCAGGGTTAGCACAGGGACATAACCATTGTGCTTTAAAGTATGGTTTCAGTTTGCTTTTAAATAGGGTCACTGAGGTAAGGGAGGTTAGACCACTGGGGTGGGAGTTCCAGGTTTTGCCAATAGTATTAGAGAACAGAGAGTCACCAGCGAAATTGTTGGTTTTACATATTTGCACAAGTTGTTTATTAGATGAGTGTAGGGTCTTTAGGTTGCTATAGCGGGAAATAAGATTGGTCAGTACTGGTGTGTTAGTAGGTTGATACAGGATATTGTGGGCAACTGTTAGTTGGTTAAATGTTAAAAGATTTGGCAGCTCTAACCATCCTAGCTGTTTAAGATTGTGACAATGATGGGTTCTGTAGGAAGACCCAGTTGTAAATCTGGCAATGTTATTGTAGGAGTTGGCCAGCTTGTTCAAGTTGCTTTTACATGGTTTAGTATATATAGGGGAGGCATATAGTAGGGTAGAGATTAAGTGGGTATGGGCAATAGTGGACCTGGCTAGTGGGGTTAGAAAGGGTTTGATCCTATAGAGGGAACCTAGTTTCTTGTTGACTGCTTTTATAGTACTGTTTATTTGGAAATCATAGGTAAGGTTATTATCTATTAGTACCCCAAGTAGATTTGTAGTGGGATCCAGAGAGATAATAGTACCATTTCTTGATGTAACAGTAAAATTAAGTGTGGAGGATCTATGGGTGGGAGTAAATAGTTGAAGTTTTGTCTTTTTGGGGTTCAAGATAACAGATCGGTGTAGAAGCCATTTCTCAACTGTATTAAACACATTTTGGGTTAGTGACTGAAGATCTGATGGAGAAGTGGATGAGCAGATTAATGTTGAATCATCTGCATATTGGATACAGGTAGCTTGAGGTAGATCATTTATAAATATAGAAAATAAGAGTGGTCCTAGTATGGAGCCTTGAGGGACACCAAGGGGAATCAGGAGGTTAGAAGATAAGTTATTCTCCCATAATACAGCCTGTTGCCTGCTGTTTAGGTAGGATTGGAACCATTGTATAGCCAATGTATCTAGTGACAGGTTTTTGAGTATGTTAATGAGTAGTTGGTGTGTGACCATGTCGAATGCTTTTGACAAGTCAGTAAAGAGGGTGGAGGATAAAAGCTCATTATTCCGATATTTTACTAATGTGGTCAGAGAAGGATAAAAGAGCAGAGGTGGTACTATGAACTGGTCTAAAACCATGCTGCCAGTTAGCTAATAAGTGCATCATTCATGAAAAACATTATATAGAGCAAGAAACTTTCATCTCTTTGGAAAAAGAAGCATCTGAGGAAGTGCAAAAATATAAAGAACAAAACCTAAAGATTTTTCTAAGGTATGAAAAGGAATATGGATATGGAAAACAGAGATCTGATATGGTGCAATATTTATGGAAAGGAGAAAGCAGGACTAAGCAATACGAAAAGAGCAGCACCAAAGATATTTGCTGAGAAATACAGGCAAAGGCATCCAGATATGGAAAATTTCACAATAAAAAAATAAGATCACAAAGAGGGAATGTAGAACAGCAGTAAAATATAAGTTAAAAAAATAAGTAGAAGTTAGAGAATACTTGTGAAGTGAAGGATTTGATGTAGAAGGTCTAACATAGGTTACATCACAGCATGATGGAATGAGTCCCCAAAGTAAGGAGAAGCAGGAAGATCAGGAAACATCTGAAGAAGAAATATGGACATGGAAAAGAAAAAGAGATTTAATATGGTGTAATATTTATGCAAAGGAGAAAGCAAAACTAACCAATACAAAAAGAGCAGCACCAAAGATATTTGAAGAGAAATACAGGCAAAGGAATCCGGATATGGAAAATTTTACAAAACAAAAAGTAAGTGAACAAAGAAGAAAAGTAGAAAAGAGGATTAGTAATGGAGAAGTTAAAGAAATAGAAACTGAGGTTATGGAGTACCTGTGAAGTAAAGGATTTAATGTAGAAAATCTTCAAATTGCAATTTCTGTATGTATTACACCAGTTTATCTTTAACTTCTAACAACTGTCTAAAATGTCTCTAATAATTAAATTATTTATATACAAGTTGTATTTGTTTTAACTAATTTTGTCACATTATCCCCCGGATTCATGAAACTCGGAGCAAGGCCGGTGTAAGGCCTGCGCCGGACGTGCAGCATATAAATGGTGTAGTAGCGCCACATGCATATTAATGAAGGTGCGCCGCTACCACATCCACGTGCATAGGGCACGTGCGCGAGTGCATGGGGCGTAACTAAGCTGTGCCCGGAGGCGTGTCAATGTCAGCTGGCGAAGAGCAACCTAAACCGCTGAATATTATAGCCCGCCTGCAGTAGTAATCGCCCCTATCAATGTCCATGGATAATGAAACTTATGCAAAGCATGCTAGACATTTCCCAGCCACCCAAGATGGAGAACCAAACAGAAATGCATGCAACACAAAATGAGTTCCCGTCCATGGAACAAATGATACTTAAAATCATGTGTCCGTAATGTACTGCACTGCCAGCAGTTATACCCAGTGGAAGTGTAGCGCATCATGTCAGCGCACCGCCAATACACACGACAAGCCCCATGGGCATGGTCACCAGCAGTCCCACAGTGGTAGTGATAGTACACAGCTGGGCAGTCGTGGCTATATAACAACCATAAAGAAACCTGACAGTCCAAATTGTATACCAAACACACACAAACATATGTATATTAAAATGTGCTATACACATCAACGTAACCGTGACATACACATAGGATCCCATATGCGGAACCGGGATATCCAAAAGCAGAACCCATGCATGCAAATGCAATACACAACAACCCCTGTATAGCACATAACCCGCACCCATGTCTGAATGTCCACCTAATCCAGCTACCAGCCTTGCGCAGCTGTACACCTACACAGAGCAGGTATTCCCCATATGTAGTAGGAAGTATCATCCTAGGCAGTGTCAGGTTTGCAAATATGTACCCCACGTATGTAAACATCACATCACAGGTACGGAAATCCAAATGGCCGCGCGTTAATGTTTCGGCAAAATGTGTACATCACGCGTGGGGTTAGTGACCTGTTGAAACCCCAGAGGTGTTTACACGCCACGGTGTCCATAACTGCACACATCTGGACAAAGCATGTATGTGTAGTCACGGTACTGTTCAGTTCCTATTCAGACATGCAAAACAGACTACACAGGATGGAACAGCTGTCCACCATGCAGGTCACCCCACTAGGGTTGCCACCTGTTCAGATGGCCAAGGTGGGACATCCCTTGTAGAAATGTGAGAATTTGCATGATAAAACATACCCCCGGCCACTGCAAAGGTTAGAAATACACGTGTATGCCAAGATAAAAGGGTATTCCATACCATTTGAATAGCTTATGCTATCCCAAATAATAGTTATGTGTACCAGATACAAAATACCTGTAACATGCAACTAGTAAAGAAAATAAGAAATATATCATTGTTTTAATATCACAGGACATTTGCCATGTCTTAGGTGTTGTCGCAGGACACAACTGTCCAAAGTGGGACCTCCCCTCGCAAAGAGGAACAAGTGGTAACCCTACCCCCCACTGAATTATCGACAGTATATATACAACCCAATCACATACCGACACCACCTCACAACCTATTACAGCAACAAAACCTGGACAAAGCCTAAAAGGATGGGTGGACAAATAGGGACAGATGTAATCAGTGCTCTCACAACCTTCGACAGTTCACTGACTAATAGTATGTACATAAGCATGAAATGTTGTGAAGGATGTGGGTTAGTCCCCAGTATTACAGAGGTCCGTACATATATACTGTAACAAACCGTCACATATGTTGACTGTACTACTGCATACCTGTAGTTAATTCATAGTTAAGTCATGTGCAAAATAAAAACCCTCGTAAGAATGACTACAGGGAATAGTCAAATGTGAATGGGAACACCACACACCGTGGATTATGTATGTTAACCACCCCCACCCATATTATTTATTGCCAACATCATAAGCTGCTGACAGGTGCCCAAACACCTGTGTCTGTAAACACAGATTAAATATTCAAAATGGACAAACCGTGTCCTTGTGCCTTGTCTGACATTTGAACACGGTCAGGGCAGTTCCGTTCACCAGGCGGACAAGACTAAACCCAGCTCACCACAGGAACACCCTGATAATTAAAGACCTGTATGTGTCAGGACTATAAGCCTTCGGGTTCTGAATATCCCTGCAGTGATTAAATATGCAGCCTGGGTCCAGAGCAGTAGGGAATAGGGAATGTGTAACATGTAGTACCACATTTTTCCCAGCAGGAGAATGGATGCCTGTGATGTAAGTGAAGCTGGGGGGTATATGTTAATGTAGCTATGTACTATGGGTATGCATATAAATGAGTCAGAACATCAAACGTATAGTGCTTACAGCAACCGGCCAACGTGAATGCAGTCCCGGTTGAACTACGAATATAGCACATATAATGTGAAAGTGTAATGAATGCGTCTGTGCCGTACAGACAGTTAAATATGTAAAGGTGAACGTGTGTTTCGCATACGTCCGTTAACCGGATTAGAGATATTTTACTGGTACTGTCACAGGTAATAAAGCCCACGTAAGCACAAAGACATAGTAAACATATGTAACCCACAATAAGGATATGCATGTGTGCCTGCGCGTAACCCACAATAAGGAAATGCAAGTCGCCCTTTTTTGCGTGT